>NC_039363.1:120353388-120354785 GCF_003573695.1 Papaver somniferum | reverse complement strand
GGGGGGGGGGGGGGGGGGGGGGGAAAGGTGGTTTCGATGGATTTGGGAGAAGGGTGTGTTTGGCTAATGGGTGTAGGGTTCGGGTACTAGGGTGTTGAGCAGGTGTAGAGGATTTTGATGTTTCGCGAAGCTGGACCGATGGATGGGAAGATGGTAGGTGTATCTGACGGCGATGCAGAGGCAGGCGATGAGCGACCGTCGGATGAAGAGATACGACGAAACGAACGGTACTTGATGGAGTTAGGTACTGTAGTGTAAGGCGGAGATATCAAACTTCGATGCATAGCAAGGGAGCGACCGTCGGATGCTCTTGAGAACTGATCTGACGGCTGAAGACGCAAGCGGGTATGGATTTGGGTTTTAGGCTTTTGGGTATAGAATATGGGTTTGGGAAATGAGTTTGGGATTGGAAAACCTTGAGCCCACTTCTTCTTTAAGAACAACTTTCTTCTTCTTGAGCCCATTTCCAGCTTTTTGGACGTGCGCTCCATTCTTTGCGGCTTCCTTGCGTAATTTCTCCCGGCTTTTCACCACTTTTCTGCTCTTTTTGCTCCGCAACTCATCCAATCTTTATTTATTACCTAAAAATGCAAAATTAAGTAAGAAAAATATTTATTCTTGAAAACAATGAAAATACAGAATATGGGATAAAATGTAGAATTAATGCATAAAAGATGAGTTAAATGCCAACAAAAAGGGATAAATATATACAATATTTGGCACTCATCAAATACCCCCAAACCTGAATTTTACTTGTCCTCAAGTAAAACAAAACTAAGGAAATCCTAACTATACCACTGTCGCTGGTCTCTCGAATGCATTTAGCATATGCACTAAGCCTTTTAAACCACTAAGTGTCCCTAGTGGACGAGTTGAAGTCTCGTGAAGGTTTGCTTAGAACGTACCTACAAAGTTTTAGGTCAAAATATAAGCTCATATTCCATCAAATGTGACATGTGCAAAAACAGTTTAGCTCACAGCAAAATGGAGATGTCAATCTAGCTATCGAAGGCACAATCCTAGCACTGATAACAAAAAAAGACATGTGATAAGAGTGTAAAGTGTATCTACACATGTGTAAAGAAAGATCTGAAGTCATGACTACTAATCACCAAGAGATAGTTTCTCAGGCTAAGAACTGAGGTCGAAATCTAGCTAGCTGTCCGGACTTTACGAGAATTGTGAATGAGTTGGAGGTATTTCACAATTACTCGCGTTGTACATCAATGGCATACACCCTCCTTGCTTATTACAAAAAACAACAAAAGATGACAAATTACATGACTCTTATTTACATTGACTATTCTCTTTTATTTTTGGAACAAGAGATGATGGAATTGATAAATACTTGATTTTTTTGTATTTTTCTGATATTTTTTTTTTTTTTTTTTTTAACA
>NC_039363.1:120200400-120353378 GCF_003573695.1 Papaver somniferum | reverse complement strand
TAACAAGGAAACACTTTTGATACATATACAAAAGGAAACAAAAGATTACATGACACTTTGCAAGAGGTAGCCCTTTTTGATGCACCCAGTTAAATTCGATGGTTGTCTTTCTTAATGTAACCTCCACCTTCTATCCCAACCAACCAAAGAACAAGCTAGTCAAGTTTCGTTCAGTATTCTAAAGTGATTGGCAATCGTAACTTCCTATCAAACACCTTGAAGATCGAGGCCATACATGTATTGGTAGATCGTGCGCGTGCAAATTTCTTATCACCATGTGAATTGTGCTAGAATCAGGGTGCCTAAATATCTAGACTAAGACTCCTAATAAAAATACATATTTGCACAAGAGTCAACATTTCAAGGTAAATGAGCTCCATTTTTATGATTTTTTTCAATTTTTTTTAATTTTTTGAATTTTGATTTTTTAATTTTTTTTGGAATTTTTCAATTTTTTCAAAAAGAAGAAGGAGTTCGTTTTCAATTATGGCAAATTATCATGGTATCTACTCTATACCCCCAAACCTAAACTAAACATTGTCCTCAATGTTTCAAAATATGGAAAGAATTATAAAACAATATATGAAGAGGAACATGCTGAGTAGAGTAAAAGGAGAGAGAATACCCGATTGTACGGCGAAAGCTTGATTAAAACTCCGTTATTCAAGGCAAAAATCCATCATATTAGGAGTCACAATGGATGAGCACAAAATATACACAAAGGGAAATTTAACTAACACATTATCTACAAGAAAATTTGGTTTTTAATGGGATTGGACTTTTTGGAAAAAATTTGGTTTTGTTGGGATACATTTGGTTTTGATGGGAAAACGAAAAAATTTTGGTTTTTAGGGAAAGATTTGGAAAACTTTTTGGTTATTTAGGGAAAGAGTGGACCAGTTTAGTCCACATAGACTGGATCCTCCAGGTCGGTTGTTTCAATGTCGGGTGGAAATGGCTCAAGGAATGGCTTTAATCTCTGCCCGTTGACTTTGAAAACGTTCTTGTTGGAGACATCCTCCAGCTCTACAGCTCCATGAGGAAAAACTGTGCGTACTAGGTACGGTCCCTTCCATCTGGAACGCAGTTTTCCTGGAAAAAGATGTAATCGGGAGTCATACAGCAAGACTTTCTGACCAGGAGTGAAGGATTTGCGTAGAATACGCTTGTCATGAAATATCTTCATCTTTTGCTTGTACAGCTTGGCACTGTCATAAGCCTCATTTCTCAACTCTTCCAACTCGTTGAGTTGAAGTTTCCTTTGAATTCCAGCTTCGTCCAGAGAAAAGTTCAGCTCTTTGATTGCCCAGTAGGCACGATGTTCCAATTCCACAGGTAGATGGCACGGCTTTCCATACACTAGACGATAGGGGGACATGCCAATTGGTGTCTTATAAGCTGTTCTATAGGCCCACAAAGCATCATTCAATCTCAATGACCAATCTTTCCTGGACGGGTTGACCGTCTTCTCTAGAATGTGCTTAATTTCCTTATTAGACACTTCCACTTGTCCACTAGTCTGAGGGTGGTACGGAGTAGCAACCTTGTGAGTTATGCCATACTTGCGTACTAAAGACTCAAAGTACTTGTTACGAAAATGTGAACCGCCGTCACTGATGATAGCTCTAGGGGTACCAAAACGTGCAAATATGTTTTCCTTTAGAAATGAAAGTACCACCTTGTGGTCATTTGTTCTGGTTGCTATGGCTTCTACCCACTTAGAAACGTAATCAACTGCGACTAGGATGTACAACTTGCTGTCAGACATGGGAAATGGACCCATGAAGTCTATCCCCCAAACATCAAAAATCTCCACAATCAAAATGGGGTTCAATGGCATCATGTTTCTCCTCGAAATGCTTCCTAGCTTTTGACAGCGTTCACAAGCAACACAATAATCATGGCAATCCTTGAACAATGATGGCCAATAGAATCCACACTGCAAGATCTTTGCAGCGGTTTTCTTGGCACTGAAATGGCCTCCACATGCTTGGTCATGACAGAAAGATATCACATATTTCTGTTCAGTGTTGGGGACACATCTCCTAATGATTTGGTCTGGGCAGTACTTAAACAAATATGGGTCATCCCAAAGGAAATGTTTGACTTCAGCCAGGAATTTAGAGCGGTCTTGTCTCGACCAACGTGAGGGCATCCTACCTGTAGCGAGGTAGTTAACAATATCAGCAAACCAAGGAAGGTCTGAGATAGACATCAGTTGTTCATCTGGGAATGATTCTCTAATCAGCTCACATTCATCAATAGACTCTAAAGTTAATCTAGACAAATGATCAGCAACCACATTCTCACAACCTTTCTTATCACGGATTTCGAGATCGAATTCCTGTAATAAGAGTATCCATCGAATAAGGCGAGCTTTAGCATCCTTCTTGGAAAGAAGATACTTCAAAGCCGCATGGTCTGTGTATATGATGATCTTAGACCCTATCAGATAAGATCTAAACTTGTCTAATGCGAAAACGACGGCAATCAATTCCTTCTCGGTAGTTGAATAATTGAGTTGGGCATCATTAAGGGTTTTGCTAGCATAGTATATCACATATGGTAGTCTATCAACTCGTTGTCCTAAAACAGCACCAACAGCATAATCAGAGGCATCACACATAAGTTCGAACGGAAGCTTCCAATCGGGTGGTCGGACTATAGGAGCGGTGGTGAGAAGGGTTTTTAATTCCTCCCATGCCTTCACACAAGCAGCATCGAAATTGAAGGCAACATCTTTGGAGAGAAGACTGCACAGAGGTCTGGAGATTTTGCTGAAATCTTTGATGAATCGCCGGTAAAAACCAGCATGACCTAGAAATGATCTGATCTCCTTCACAGAGCGAGGTTGTGGTAGATGTTGAATGAGGTCAACTTTAGCTTTATCCACTTCAATTCCTTTTTCTGAGATGATGTGTCCTAGAACTATTCCTGAATTCACCATAAAATGGCATTTTTCCCAATTTAGAACAAGGTTTTTTTCTTTACATCTGGATATCACGAGGGCAAGATGCTTCAAACATTCGTCAAACGAGGAACCAAAAACAGAGAAATCATCCATAAAGATCTCGAGAAAACTATCTATCATGTCAGAAAAAATGCTCATCATGCAACGCTGAAAAGTAGCAGGTGCATTACACAACCCGAAGGGCATACGTCTATAAGCAAACGTCCCAAATGGACACGTGAATGTAGTTTTTTCCTGATCTTCTGGAGCAATGTGAATTTGGTTATAACCGGAAAAGCCATCTAGAAAACAGTAGTGACTGTGTCCAGACACACGTTCTAGCATTTGGTCAATGAAAGGGAGCGGGAAGTGATCCTTCCTTGTTACTGTGTTCAACTTCCTTTAGTCGATGCATACTCGCCATCCTGTGGTTGTACGAGTAGGGACTAATTCATTCTTGTCGTTCTGAACTACAGTAATGCCTGACTTCTTAGGCACAACTTGAATGGGACTAACCCATTTGCTATCGGGAATTGGGTATATGATACCCGCATCAAGTAGTTTCAGGATCTCTCCTTTGACTACATCTCTCATGTTAGGATTAAGTCTCCTTTGCATTTCCCTCGATGGTTTGGCATTCTCTTCAAGGTTAATGTGGTGCATGCAAATGGTGGGACTAATTCCTTTGAGATCTGAGATGGTCCATCCTAAGGCCTCTTTGTGTTCCTTAAGTACTTCTAAAAGCTTACTTTCCTGTTCCGTGTCTAAACATGATGAAATAATGACAGGTAAAGTATCAGAAGAACCTAGGAATGCGTACTTCAACGTACTAGGCAATGTTTTCAATTCAAGCTTGGGTGGCTCAACAATGGATGGAATAAGCTTGGAATCAGAGAGTAGGGGTGGTTCCATTTCATATTTCCTTTCAGTGACGTCCATTTGAGGTACAGATTCGAGCAGAGATAGGACGTCACTACAGTATGCATCATCATAGGAATCAGGGTTAAAGTTCTCCATACATGCTTGAAAGGGGTCGACGGATAGAATGTTAGTCAACGAATCTTGCATTCATCCTTCAATCATATTAACTTCATGCACATCATCATCATCAAGATTCACAGGTTGTTGACTAATATCGAACACATTCAATTCTACCGTCATGTTACCAAAAGACAGTTTTAACACTCCATTCCGACAGTTGATGATCGCGTTGGACGTAGCCAAGAAAGGACGTCCTAAGATGACAGGAATGTGACAGTCTGGGTTTTGTACAGGTTGAGTGTCTAAGACAATGAAGTCTACGGAAAAATAGAATTTGTCAACCTTGATCAAAACATCTTCGACCACTCCACGAGGAATCTTGACAGATCGGTCTGCCAGTTGTAGAGTGATAGATGTTGGTTTCAACTCCCCAAGACCTAACTGCTCATAAACAGAATATGGCAGTAGGTTAACACTTGCACCTAGGTCTAATAACGCTTTATTGACCGTGTGTTCTCCTATAGTGCAAGAAATTGTTGGACATCCTGGATCCCTAAACTTGGGTGGAGTTTTGTTCAGAATGATGGAACTTACCTGCTCAGCTAAGAAAGCACGTTTTTGCACATTGAGCTTGCGCTTTTGAGTGCACAAGTCTTTGAGGAATTTGGCATAAGCAGGGATTTGCTTGATTGCTTCAAGAAAAGGAATGTTGATGTTGACTCTCTTGAACAAATCTAACATCTCATTGTAATGGGTACTTTTCTGTTGATAGATCAATCTTTGAGGAAATGGGGCAACAGGAAGATGAGTTGGCAAAGGGACATTCACAGCAGTAGAATTGTCAGATTTTCCAACTTGCTCAGATTCTTTGGTTTTCTGGGGTTGTGGAGACAGTGTGGAATTTGTATCAGATTCATTAGGTTCGCCCACGTTGTTCTCGATGACTTTACCACTTCGGAGGGTGGTAATGGCATGGATTTGATCAGGTGAGGTTTCAGTGCAGGATGTTGTGCCTGTTTGAAAGATCCTCTTTGGATTTTGTTGGGGTTGGCTCGGAAGTTTACCCTTTTCTCTCTCACATATTTGATCCATCTTTTGATCTAGATTTTTCTGACTTTGCATCAAACTCTGGAACATTTCCTCTAGGGTGGATAATCTCTTGTCGGTATTGTGTTGAGGATATGATTGTTGTTGAGAGTTTGATTGTTGTTGAGGGTTTCTCGGGTGTTGATAACCTTGATTGTTCTGATATCCCTGATTGTTTTGATAGCTCTGATTGGGTTGAGATGGTCCTCCTTGAGTGGGTCCTTTTGACCATGAAAAGTTAGGGTGGTTTCTCCATCCTGGATTGTAGGTCTGTGAATAAGGGTTATGCTCTGGTTTTTGAAACATGGCATGTGCCTGTTCAAGCCTAGACTCCTGGACTGCAAGCAAATCTGGACAATTTTGGAATTGATGGTTGGGGTCGTTACAAGCGGCACAAACAGACGAAGCGACATGTTCTCGGAGAGTAGTGGTGGAAGGTTTTGAATTTTTATGTAGTTCTAACTCTTCTAATCTCCTAACTATTGATGCCATGTTTGCTCTACCCTCACAATCCGCTTCAATCCTAAAAGCCTTTGCTTCGGATGTAGTCTTTCTGGTTTCACGGATGGATTCCCACTGTTGCGTCTTTTCAGCTACTTCAATCAAGAAGTCCCAAGACGCGTCAGCAGTTTTATCTACGAATAGACCATTACACATCGACTCAACCGTTGTTCGGGTGGACACATCTAGACCTCCATACAAAATTTGCACAAGTCTCCATTTTTCAAAACCATGATGGGGACATTGGAGCAATAATTCATTGAATCTCTCCAGGTATCTAGCTAAGGTCTCACCTTCTAATTGCACAAAGCTATTCAGACTTTGACGAATTGTCGCAGTCTTGTGGTTCGGGAAAAACTTTTTGAAAAACTCCTTTATGAGGTCATCCCATGTCATGATGGATTGAGGCTGTAAAGCATAGAGCCAGGCCTTTGCCTTATCTTTCAGGGAGAAAGGAAAAAGCCTTAACTTCAGGGTTTCGTCGGTCATTTGAGTGAAACGCAGAGTTCCACAAATTTCCTCGAATTCTCTCACGTGGTGGTACGGGTTTTCATTCTCAACACCTCTAAAAATAGGAAGCATCTGTATTGTGCTTGATTTCAGCTCATAATGGCCATTAGCCTCGGGCAGCAAAATACAAGAAGGTTGACTGGCTCTAGTTGGGTACATATAATCCTTGAGGGTACGGGGTTCTCCCATTGTTTCTGGTTGATCTGGACTGTCTCCCTCAGAACTTAGAATTTCGATAGGTTCTTCTGGGTTAATTCTAACAAGTCTGTTTGTCTGGTCTCTGTAGGTCACAATCATGTCCTAGTAGGTACCTTAACTAACATGTTGGTCAGACAGAGCAATCGGAAACAGTTTGGCCCACAAGGGTTATGAAGATTTGGTTTTGAATGGGTTTTGGTTTAAAGAAGGGGTTTTGTTTTTGGTTTAAAAAAATTTGGGCTTTGGAAAAAAAATTTTGAACTAAACCTAGCATAAATTATCACAACTCATAAAAGAAAATAAAAACAATAATAATAATTAAAACAAACCCATAAAAGAAAAAAGAAAAAGAAAACAAAACAAAAAAATAATTACAGTCCCAAATAAAAAAGAAAAAGAAAATAAAAATAATTACAATCCCAAATAAATAATTAAATTAATTATTACAAGCCCGAATTTGAATTTAAATGAGGCCCAAGTGGGTTAACTCATGGGTTAGGCTTACTTGTTTTTTGGAGGGAAGCCCAAAAATAGGCTTTTAGTCCCCTTTTAGTTGCACAGCCCAGTTGGGCTTTATGATCGTCCTAAGCAGCTCACGTCCAAGCCCAGCAGCAACAGGTGGAGCAGAGCCCAGCAGAATCTGCAGCGAAGCCCAGGAGCAGAAGTTGCAAGCCCAGCGAGATTGAGGTTACTAAGCCCAGCTCAGTTGGTTCAAGCCCAGCTCAGTTGGTTCAGAGCCCAGCAGCAGAGGGTGCACAAGCCCAGTTGACAGCTTCAGTTGGCAGCCCAGCAGGCTTGGCAGCAGCAACAGCAGCAGCAGCAGCTTGGCAGAGGAAGCACCAACAGCAGCAGCAACAACAGGCAGCAGCAGCTCAGCAGAGAAGGCAACAGCAGCAGCAGGCTTTGCAGCAGCAGCTCAGGTAACAGCAGATGGCAGTACCACTCCCCGGCAGCGGCGCCAAAAACTTGGTGTGACAAGCAAAGACACACAAAAGCTTGCAAGTATACAAGGCCAAGTTATGATATAGAAGGTAAGCAGGGGGTCAGTCCACAGGAAGTGGGAGCATACAAGAGAAACCTAAGCTAACAATGGTGACAATGCACTATGGCAGTGAGCAAAGCAAGGTAAATAGCATGAACTAAGGGTGCAAGGTAAAGCAGCAAAGAAACAGCTAAGAAAACAGCAAGGTAAAGCAGCAAAGAACCAAGGCTTGGAAGCCAAGGGCAAGGTGAGGATTGTGCACTGACTTCAGTGCACAAAAGGCTTCAAAGTGCAAGAAAAAAAAGGCAAGAAAATAAACTGAATTGAAAGCACACAGAACTGAAAATGTAAGTGACTGAGAAGGAATTGGTGGGTAAGCCAAGGCTTAGGATCCACCTTGTGTCCTAATCAAATGACATGTTTCTAGGTTGAGTTTGATCCTATGCATACATCTAGAAATAGAAGAATACTAAATTGCTCAATAGTCTGCCCCTAGCATTGGCTGTCTTTTGACAGCACAGCCAATCACAGGCACTATGTGCATTGGTATCTCCCATTTGCTCAAGCAAAACAGAGCATGGAAGTAACTATCCTAGCTTCTAGTCACTTGACAGTGCACAAGGCTTCAGCTGAGCCTTGGCCTGATGCTGTTTAGCTCATGCTAACCATGAGTATAACTAAAGCATTCATACAACAAACTGAATTCAAATGCAACAGATAAACAGGATACACACATACACACTATCAACTGTTGCTAAGACAGAAATTGAAAAAAATGAGAATTGATTCAATAAATTGTTCACTGGCTAGCCCAGAGATAGTCTATAACACAACCCAACAGATTAAAATTAGGGTTCTTCCCCCTTTATACCCACAGATTAAAATTAGGGTTCTTCCCCCTTTTCCCCAAAAATCAGAAATTAGGGTTACCTAATTTGTTGAAAATTGAGCCTTGAAATCGAGCACCCATGCTTTGAATCGTCCTTATGCTCCCTCCTGAATCTTCTGCTATCATTAATTTCCCTAAATCGAGATGTTTTATCAACCTCACCTAGGACAGTTGGTGAGAGAGGATAAAACAGCTAGGTTTAGGGGGATTGTTTGGGGGTTTGTTCTGTCGGGTGATGGTGGAGGTTATGGTGATGGTTGAATGATTTGGGGAAAGGATGGTGGAGTGATTTGGGGGAGAAGATGGTGGAGTGATTTGGGGGAAGGGTCACTGTTGCAGGAGAGGGGAAGAAGATGGATTCGATGGATTTGGGAGAAGGGTGTGTTTGGCTAATGGGTGTAGGGTTCGGGTACTAGGGTGTTGAGCAGGTGTAGAGGATTTTGATGTTTCGCGAAGCTGGACCGATGGATGGGAAGATGGTAGGTGGATCTGACGGCGATGCAGAGGCAGGCGATGAGCGACCGTCGGATGAAGAGATACGACGAAACGAACGGTACTTGATGGAGTTAGGTACTGTAGTGTAAGGCGGAGATATCAAACTTCGATGCATAGCAAGGGAGCGACCGTCGGATGCTCCTGAGAACTGATCTGACGGCTGAAGACGCAAGCGGGTATGGATTTGGGTTTTAGGCTTTTGGGTATAGAATATGGGTTTGGGAAATGAGTTTGGGATTGGAAAACCTTGAGCCCACTTCTTCTTTAAGAACAACTTTCTTCTTCTTGAGCCCATTTCCAGCTTTTTGGACGTGCGCTCCATTCTTTGCGGCTTCCTTGCGTAATTTCTCCCGGCTTTTCACCACTTTTCTGCTCTTTTTGCTCCGCAACTCATCCAATCTTTATTTATTACCTAAAAATGCAAAATTAAGTAAGAAAAATATTTATTCTTGAAAACAATGAAAATACAGAATATGGGATAAAATGTAGAATTAATGCATAAAAGATGAGTTAAATGCCAACAAAAAGGGATAAATATATACAATATTTGGCACTCATCAAACATCCCTTATTCTCAGATAAGAGGTGAACAGGTTTTTGTTTTAACAAACATGCTTAGTGGTTTCAGAGTCCACTCCAGTCTCTCACATAGGTTATCATGCCACAAAGGTCGTTCTAGTTTGTTTTAACTAAATTAGCATTATCTTTCTGCTTATTAAGGTTTTATGTTGTCTACACATTTTTTACAAACATAACAATCTCCCTTAATTAAAGTAATGCTAGATTTAGATATGCGAAACGTACCTTTCTTACGAGAGCTATGCGTAGTGTTCCATTAAACATTCTCACCTTTGCCATCTTTGGAAGATTTATTTTCAGCCACATGCGCCTATTAGCCATGTCCCTTGTAGATGACACCTTTATTCACAAACCACAATTCCGAATCAGAAACTAAAATATGAATTTTGAAGATAACATCTAAATTTACAAACTTCGTTTGAACCACCATTTCAAAAAACTCATGGTTGCCCCATAACTAATAATTTATTTAACAACAAATTTCTGCTCGTCAGAATTTTCCAGGAACATTTCTCTGTTTTGTAAAATATCGGAAAAATACTTTTACGACTCCAAAAATTCTGAAATTTTACGTGGGTAACTATCATGATGTCTATTACATTATTTCTAGAAGGTTTTATGAAAATTCTCTCTAGGTTAGGAGATAAACTCGAAACTTTACGGCTGACCCAAAAAATTATTATTATTATTTTATTTTTTTTGCTTTTTCACTCCACAAATTACATCCATGATTGTTGAGCGCAATAGTTAAATGCAAGGAACAATCAAATAAACAAATAGTATTATTACTTATCTTCTTTATGAGTTCCCCAGAAAATTTTGCTGATCCATCAACATTGTTCTTACCCATTGTTACAGATACAAAAAAATAACTATCGTGTTAAGATTGTTGCGTCTGTAACAATAAAACACTCAAGAAAGATGTTAGAATAAAAGGATTAATTTCTGGAAAGTAAATAGACACTCAATTGGACTGCAAACAGAGGACAGAGTCACGTGTTCAACACGCTGTCCTTAACACGATAGTTGACCGGTACGCCTCAAAAATGAGTGATGCATATACCCTGTGGTCAAGTCGTATCCAGGATAAAACTGCCTGTTGCAAGCACTGTTAGCACTACAGTACTTGCCCACTCTTACGACCTCAAAATAAGTTTTGCCAAAAAAGATAAGTCTTGACCCACACCCACACCCGCGTGCTTCGGTGAGAAGCACCGCGCGTGTGTGAAAATGTGTGATTGCACCAACTAGCCCATTGCCTAAGTCCTCTCCCTCGCACAAAAATGCTAATGACCCAAGGGCCACTCTAATATCAAAATTTTCAATACTTATGGAGAGGTATCATCTTTAGTTTTCCCTATGTGGGACTAAAGGTTCATTCACAAATAGTGAAAATGAGATAGTGTCCTTAGTGACCAATAGATCCTAAGTTCCAATCCCACCAAGACCAAAAACCAAACTATTTTATAAACTCATTTTTTCTAACAATTTATACAACCAATTTTACAGCCGATTATCCCATCAATTCTCGAATGTTTAAGGGCTATACTCCAAATTCCATAAATGTATATGCTACTATTCCATAAATGTCTGTGGTCTCCTAACTGCAACGTGGCCGCAGAACGACCACCATTACCAAATCCTAGACCCATTGCCAACATCCCCTGATTTGGGATGACTTCTATATGATATTATGCCCAGTTTAACCGCCAAAAGGAGTACGATTTTGGTTCATATAATTTTTTCTTTTTTTATAGAAAAACTTAAGCCTCAACAGGGAGCTAAGGCAAGTACAAACCATTGTTATTGGCATGGAGAGTATCACTCATCCTGCCATCATTATTTTTACAGAAATTAGCTAAATGAAAAGTATCCATGTTTTGAGAATGATGGATAATATTGAGATTTAAAAGAACAAAAGAAACTGGATGGATTCTATTGAATGATCCGTCTTCATGGTTGTGAATTCTTTCATGGTAACTGAGTTGAAATCTTCCTTTTACAGCTTCATGGTAGAGAAACTTGAAACAGGTTAAGACCTCCATTGATTCAGCAGATATTAGCACATTTGTTTGCTACCATTTTTTAGCCCACTGGAAGGCTAGGTCTACTCCTCCTGCTGCTCCCCAAGGTCCTGTGTATCATGGATATCCTCTGGTTTTAATGATTGTTCCTGCAAAATCAGTCATAATTAGTGCAATATAGTGAAGATGGCTCTCGGAATCTTGGAGTGTACATATCTTAAGTATGTTCCCGAAGTCTGAGGAAATGGTTCTGTTATATGGGGAAATATCCTGACTCATAGTTGGGTCAGTTTCCTCAGGGAGAGGAGTAAAGTCATTTATAATATGTTTTTGCATGTCATGCATTCGATGGTGGTTGCACATATGTTTCTTTATGCGCATAGTGGTAACTTTTGCTGGTTGCACATATGTTGCTTTCTGCGCATAGTGGTAACTTTTGCATTTGGTTGTATGTGTCTGAAGATTAGATCACATCTAGCCTTGCAGATATACCAGCAGCTGGTAGCTAAGATACTCTTTTCATTACTTGACATTCCTGATAGGAACCAAGAATTTAACCAATCTATGAAAATTGGTGTGATTATCACCCATAATCTCCTTCCAAACTTGGGTGGCAGCATGACAGATTAGGAACATGTGGGTCATGGTCTCTTCTTCCCCACTGTTGCAAACAGTGTATCTAGAGTTTATATAGTGAAGGATACTGGTTGTTTTTGCATTAGTAGGGAGAATTCCATGTGCACACTTCCAGATGAAAATTCTGATGACAGGAGCCACCTCCACATTCCAAATTTCTTCCCAATTTCCTGTATGGGTGTCACTTCTATAAAGATGTTCAATTTTTTTCTTGTAGAGGCCTCTCACAGAGAAATCTCCTTTTTCAGTTAAGTTCCAGATAATTCTATCTTCTTCATTTGGGTGGCCTTGCAGATTCAGAATCCAGATAATTCTATCTTCTTCATTTGGGTGGCCTTGCAGATTCAGAATCTTTGCAGCTTCATTGGTGTTGAAGAGAGAGATGACTTGTGCTTCATTCCAGGTTCCATCTGGAAGGAGAAGAGATTCCACCTTTTCTATATAATTGGAGATGCATAGTTGGGTTGAAATGAACTGCGCAATAAAAATTATACTGTGTATACCTGTGGACAAAATTACATAGATAGGTAACAGGAAATGCTAAAGATCTCATGAGATTAATTTTCTTCCATTTACACTGTTAACTCATCTTTTATGTCTATAATCCAACTAACAAATCCGGTTAATCTCTCTCTGGGGCATACCCAGTTTCTGTCCCAGCACTCAAATTACCAGCATATGACCATCTCTTTTCAGTATTGGTTGAGACCAATTTGTCAAGCTTCCCATCCTGACCAACTAGAGGACAATTCTTTGTTAGGGTTTCATTTGCCTTCGGTGGGCTTCCGCTGACAGGTGTGGAAGAACAAAAGGTTGGTGTTGCAAAAGGAGATGCAAATGGAGAATGTTGTACTGAGAAAGGACTTGGTGAGATTCTCTTTTGCAGGGGAAAACTACCTAAACCTCCTCTGCCAAAAAGAGAGACTGACTCTGCTGCCACACATTTCTTCATTGCATCATCCACGTAGAGCACGTCATCAATTCTTGCCATTATGTTGAAGGCCAAGCTTTCCATCACCCTTGAGTAGCTCTCGAGTATAGATTGTCCAACATCCTGTAACAAAGAAAGAGCTAACTTTACATTAATATTTGTCAAAGCTTGTAAGCGTTCATAGAATAGAAGAAAAAGAAAGGGCCAAATGTAATCATAATACAGCATGGGGTAAGTGGAATAAACTGTGTTGGTTCCATACTTCGATTAAAGTATTATTTTGAAGTGTTACACCAAACAGCTTACAATTTAAGCACCCTATGTATGAAGTATCTACAGGAATGACCCAATGGAACCGCCTGGTCTATCTCAAAATCGCAAAATTTCTAAGTGGCTGAATCAACACGCATTAGCTAGTACAGTGAATGCACATGTATACCACAGGTGCATGTGGATCTCACAAGACAACATTGGTTTTCCCCAGAATATGACATTTTCTTGCCAAAAGAATGTGGTTTATCAACACGCGGTTGTGATTGTAACTAGCAGCTGCGTTATGTGATTTATATGGCCAGTGAGATCACATTATAAATCTTCAATGAAAGTTACTGAAAGACTGGCATACTAATACTTCCGGCTACTTGAACATATACATAGAAAAGTCAAGACCAATATATACCTTGTTGTATTGAATCTTGTTCATGTCCAACACAGTCTGTGGCAGTCCAGGATACCGAAGTCGTAGGCTCTGCAAGAGGGTTTCTGCCCTATGTGCTAGAAGTTGACTTCTTGAGCTGTCACCAACAAGCCCCTTGACCTTTCCACCCCACGAAGATCTCCCATTCTTTGCATTATTTGTAAGTTTTTTCCCGCTTCTCTGCCTCCAAACCAGCACGGCAGCTTCAATGCTATTTGCTATTTCCAGTGTTTGGTGTTCTGATGACAAGTCCAAGCAATTAAGAAGACATTCTGGTGAGAACTGCTCTGCTGTTACGTAGCGATATATAATATCACCCAAGCAAGATTTTCCACTCTGCAGTGTTTACAGAAAATAAGTTTAGTGAACCAGCTGAGCTCTTTAGAGATATGTCCAGCAGAAAATTACAGACCATTCCATATGGTTAACATTGTACCTTTAATGGTGTTTGAAAAGGTTTACTGTACTAAGAGATTGTCAAATAAAACAACAACCTAAAATTTCAAAAACAGAAAAGAAAAACTTGCAGAAAAAAATACCAATCTTTATGGAAACGTGCAGAGACTCTTATTGAACATCAGAGACTTGTGTAGAACGAAAACTTGTTAACACAAACAAGCAACAATGGGACTATCATGCTATAGACAGGAAGAGAGAAACACGATCCGCATTTGTATATTTATCACCCTTCCAGATGGTCCTAAATTTCAGTGAGCAATGATTTCCTAACTAAGCTTGTCGAATTCACAGTAAGATATAAAAGTTCTTTGTCAAATTGTTCAGTAAAAGCACAAAAAGAAACAGACCTTTGGCAGTGTCTCCAAGTATACACTTGGGATTTCCATTTCGCAAAGCACAGAGCTATTAATCGCTAAAGCAGCCTTAAGAATCTGATTTGTGCAGTCCCTACATTGCTGCAATGTCTTTCTTGCATCGTCTGATAATCCTTCATGTGGCACCTTAGGGCAAGGGAGCCACCACTTCTCTTCCTGTCTAATTGAATGCCTCCCATTAGACGAAGACAGTGGATACGCATCACCACCACCACCACCACCACCATCCCCCTCGGCAACAATCACCCCACGCTCAACATACCAAAACTCAGTGTCACGAAAACTCTCAAGCATACTAAGCAACATGGCGTCAAGCTTCTTTAGTGCCGGAAGATTTACATATAGATCAGACCTTGGTCTAGCCTTCATCACCTCAAATGTACCACCTCCAGGAAAATCTTGAACTGAAGGAATTAACTCCACAATCGAATCACTAACACTTAATAGCCATTCCATTTCTCTACACCACATTGACTTCTTCTGTGGTGCCAATGGTTCCAACCTCCATAGTTCCCCAAACACAGTAGCTGCAATTTCACAATCCCTCAAAATTATTAAATCCAATAAATTCCCAAATCAAAAATTGACAAAACAAGAAAACCTAATTAAAATTTAACTAACCAGATAGATTAGTAATGGCATTTGATATTGCAAGAGCTGTACAAACTCCTTTCCCTCCACCTGACATATCTTCTCCAAGTAGTAGCTTAGCAAATCTTTCCTTCATCATTTCCACTTCTGCATCAAATTCACACCATAACCAATTAGATCTTCCCCCAAATAAAATGTCAATAAAATAAAATGGGGAAAAAAATTGAAACAAAATACTAACCAGATAAATCAGCTAAACGTTTTTCAGGTTTCTCATCTTCCCAAACAACAATATCTTTACCAATTACAGGCAACATTAATGAAGAAGCAGAAGGGAAAATAGAATTTCCAAGACTACTCATAACACGAGAAGATGTAAGTGGAGATGAAGATAAAGAACTTGAAGCACCACCAGCACCTCCTCCACCTTCAGTTCCATCATACCGTCTACAGGAATAACTACCAGAACTTTCTGATTCACTTACATCAGCACTTAAACTATAACTACCACCATATCTTTCACTTTGTTGATCATAACCTTCTTCATCTGATGATATACTTCCCATTATTTATTAAACCTCCCCAAAAAAATGGAACAAAATGATGATTTCACGAGATCTGAACTGAACCCACCATTACTACTTCTTCAGAGATCCAAGAATGATAGCAGCAGAGTGAGAGAGTTGATTTGGTTTGGTCTTTCTAGAGAAAGAGGAAGTAAATGTGATAATGATAAATGGTAATGATGATGATAATGGAGTATGAAGTTGTTTGTTGATAAAAATAATGCTAAATAAGAAAGTTGGAGCAGCAGCAGCAACATCAAAGCATTACTCACTTCTGGGGGGTTGAAGTCTACTACTGAGAATACTGATGCCGCGAAAGTATAACATGAGTCGACAATTTTTGTGAATGTGAATCTACCGTGTTTTCGTGAAACAAACGATTCCTATAACATTAGACAGTCGGATCGGACACTACTGTCCTTTTCATTTCTTTATTGGTGTTAAATGTTAACTCTTTTTCCTCGCCCTTTCAATCCAATGAATCTCACCCACTCTTACGTGGCATTTTTTCTTGCTGATTCATCTCATCCACTCTTACGTGCCATTTCTGTTGCTGATTCATCAAGTCTAACCAGCTTTAAGAGGATTAAGGAGCGATAATTTAACATTTTTGTTTGATCGATTAAGTAGTTATCAGAGTGAACGGTGAACATATTTACTAAAAGATGAGATTAAGATCTCACGTAAAAGGTGAACATATTTTTGAAGAGTGTACATAAAATCATGCTCGTAATATTTTGAATCTGATTTGGTTACAACTAATTCAGCTGAGCGTGGTTTTTGTGTCGTGTATACATGGACTAACTATTTGCATTTGAAAATTACCTATGATTTGAAATGACTTATCATCCATGGTTGATTTAAATGGATGTACTCATATACACGCTTAAATGCACATGTCTTCTCAATCTCCTTTGTGAGCAGGAAGATAAGAACCCATCGTACAGAAGTATGGTTCTCCTTTCCAAATGCTTGTGTTGAAATATCCTGCCTCCATTCCCAAGAATTCCCATGTTGGACCATGTCAAAATATGGAGCAGAGACTCACTCTATAGACCGTGTCATACCCATGTTTGCTGATGATGCATCGGACGTGGCCAGTGAGTCATACGGGAATCCAAGCCCGGGACCCTCTCGAAACGGTGGGTAGTCGTGGATCGTGGTTGATCAATTGCGTGTGGACAAGACATAACCTGCCAATTTCTATAGATTTTTATTCTTTTCGATCATAGCGGAGAGAGAAACATGGAGAAAACGATGATCAAAATAGACCAATTTAACCTCACAGAGGGTAGCCTTTTTGGTCGTTGCCTTACCTGTATTTTAGTCGTTGACTGTATTACGTAAAACCGGTACACAGTACAAAGTCTTCGGTCTCTTTAATGTTGCATCCGGTCTTAGATTTTCAAAAAACAGAAAAAACAGTACTCGCCATTGGGCACGTTTCTAACGATGGAGATTTTCTTACGTGAAGAGATCACGCGAGAATCTGTGTGTAGTGTGTGCCACCTATTCTTAACGAATTACTATTTGTCTTTCTGCGTAACAAAATCTTTGCTACTGTCCAAACGTCCAGGCTAAAAAGTGAGATTTTTCTTACGTCGAGAGATTGCACAAAAAAATTTGACCAGTCTAGCATATAAACACAGATGCGAAGCATATTGATCAATGTCTTACCAGAAAAAAAAAATGTCACATCTACTTTCTTATATATCATCATTGCCCTTTTGATTTTTGTTTGGCTCATGTACTGTTGCACCACACTTCCTCAGCCACCTCCCAAGAATCTAACAACAATGATTAATATGTATGCTGTATAATTTGCTCTTTTCTCACTTCCATGTTAGCTTAGCTAGCTCGATAAATGGGCAAGCCAAGCAATTTGCATGGTCCAGTTGCTTTGTGTTGCTGCAACCATTTTTGGGGACTAGACTCTATATAGAGCCAACCTAGGCCTAGCTATATGTTTTTTTCCTTTGAGTTGACAAGTTAGTTTTTTTTCTTTTTTGGTGTAAGTTGTTGACAAGTTGGGTTGCAATCTTTCCTTGAAACCAGGCTCTCTTGAGTCTTGTCTTGTCTTATATTTTTCTTTACCAATAAAGTTAATCTTGACTATCTTTTTTTACTCGGAAGAAAAATGAAAACAGCGGATATATGTTTTTTCGATATAGGATCATCCTGTCTAGACTCTAGTCTAGTGTCTATTTTTACATCTCGGTAATAAAAAACAATCATTTTCCATAGTTGGAACTTGGGATGAGATGATGAAAAAAAAAAATTCAACTTCAAAGACTTGGGAGGACCTCGGAGAAATGGAAGCTTAAGCTACCAACTACCCCGACTTTTTGGCCACACCAAAAGGAACTTACCCGTAAATATAACTCCGGATAATATTTACTGGTATCAGTTGAATGCAAAAATTAATGCACTATACATACTTTGACAGATGTTACAAGTTGGGGGACGTTCGTCATCCTTGAGACGTACGTCGACACTAAAGGCTAAAGCTAGCAGGAACAAATCTAGGATTTAAGGTAAAATTAGGCAGGGAAAAAAAAAGTATGGGGACAGCAAATTAATGAACAATAAGTCTGGTGGATTTCATGGAATTTTACGTAAGTCCGGTGGATTTCGAGAAATGCCGGACGGTGTGCTGATAACAAAGCCTTCCGTTTAACTTAGCATCTATATTTGGCTGGGATGTAGCA
This sequence comes from Papaver somniferum, assembly GCF_003573695.1. NCBI lineage: Eukaryota > Viridiplantae > Streptophyta > Magnoliopsida > Ranunculales > Papaveraceae > Papaver > Papaver somniferum. Next base: position 120,335,221 of record NC_039363.1, on the reverse strand, counting down.
TGATTCCAATGAGTCTTATATATCAACCCTGATGAGTCGTACCTAGAGTCCAGCTAACACTATGTTTGTTTACTTCTGTCTCATCTGAGTCGTCTGGATTTGAGTCATCTGGATCTGAGTGAAATCACCTGACTCATCTGGATCTGATTCAATATGTTTATTTTGAGTCAGATCTGACTCAAAAAACGTGAATCAGTGATTTGGTCCCGTGAGTCAGGGGTATTTTGTTACCTGACTCAAATGGGTCCGAGTCAGGGGTTTTATCTGAGTCATAGGTCGAGTCAGATCTGACTCAAAATGCAAAATAAACGGTCTGACTGTTGACTCGGCCCGAATCAGCGGTTGACTCAGATCCAGACGCCGAGTCAGCTGCAAACAAACAAGATGTAAGTCTGGTTTATATGGGATGCGTTAGCCAGATGATAAGCTCTGGCATATGAGATTAGCACTTCAACCCTGATGGGTTCAGTTAAGTCTGGTTTTTAAGAAAGGCAGAGCCTAACCATCCAGGCTGTTAGCCAGATGATAAGCTCTCGCATATGAGATTAGCACTTCAGAAGTCATAGATTGCTGCTTCCCAAAAAAAAGAAAAGATTGGTTTATATGGGATGCGTTTGGCGTACTGTTGATTGAATATGGGCTTTTTAATAAAGTAACCACCTTTTTGAACCATATTTAAGAAACTGGCCGTTTTTTTGAATCTTTATATAAACTGGCCGATATTGACATTTTCCATCCCGTTTTTTTCAAAAAACGGATTTAGGTAGTTAACTGGCTACGTGGCAGTTAACCTGCTAGGTAAAAGACGACTTAACCCTCGTCTGAGTTCGTAACCAAACCAGTATCGAGTCAACTCAGTGACTCATTGCAACGGTCGGATTTGTAACGGTTGGATTTGTAACGGTCAGATTCAGCTTCATTCATATAAATTAGGCCCTGTAGAGAAGAACCATAGTATTTGTCATACTCAACAGATCAAAAAAATAAAAATAAATAAGACATGAGCCAAAATGAAGTAAACTCTCCAGGCAGCAGTAGCAGCAGCAAGGTAAGATTAAGATTAAAACAACCCCTAATTTCATGTTCTATCTGTGCACAGGGAATTCATGATCCAAAGGTATGTCCTTGGATTTATTCCAGGTGCAAATATATACCATGTAATGGTATAAGGCAACTATTGTGTTCAAAAGCAAAAGAAACAAACGAAAAAATGTTTTTGAAGTGTTCAATTCCAACCTGTCAGTACTTTGAATGGTTTGACGATGCCATCGATCCTGTCAAATGCAAGATGGTGAAATTACCAGTAGAGAATGGTTGTTACGCTTGCGGAGAATCTGGTCATTGCTTCAAAAACTGCCCACTGCAAAATCAAACCTGCAACAAAGATCACTGCAAATCAAAAATGGAGATGAAATTTTGCAAGAATGAACACAACAAGAACATAGCATACCTCACTTGTACAAATTGTGACGGTTTTAAATGGGTCTCAGATGAAGTCTTCATTGCTGCAAAAAACAGAATTATGCATTCAAGTTTACAACTTAATGCTATATGTAAGGAACTCAACAATCTGAAAATGTAACCTGCAAATGTACTAATAAACAACCATCCACTTTTGATTCAGCATTAATTCAAGTCTAAAAAAGAAAAAAATATTGTCTTCTTAAACACAAAAAATCAGAAAACGGATCTCAAATCATTTCTTCTTAGCATTTCCATTTCCCCTTCCCTTTCCTTGTTTTATATTCTGAGATACAGATCCAATGCCAAAGAAGTTCTGATAAAGGTTATTTATTGTAGAGGGTGGAGTAGAAGATGGTGCTATAGATGGCAGACTCATAGGTGTTGTGGAAGCTGGAGTAGAAGATGGTGTTGCCAAAGGCTGACTGCCAGGCCCTGTAAAACATTCACCAACAAATGATGCCGTTCTCTTCTTCTTGTTTGACTTAGCTGCACCCCTAACTCTGGTGGTCTGACTTGGCTCTATGTTGCTGAAGGTGAAGCTTTGTGCATCACATTCAGTCCTTTGCCTCTTTGCAGTTGGATTAGATCCCACTTCACCACCAGCACATGTTCTTTTGTTGTGGTTAGTAACATTTCCACATTTCCCACACCTCCTTTTTGTCTTCTCAACACGAGGTTCATCATAACTTCTTACCCTCTTGCTCTTGGGTCTTCCTGGTTTCCTACTGTGAGGAGGGTTCAAGATCTTCTTGTTCATGTTTGGCTGCAAGAACAAATGCACTTATATTAATGTAGTTGAGAATATAAATAGGGCATATAGTTACAAATTTAAGAAGAAAAAGTACCTGGACCCATTCACTTTTATCATCTAGTGGTGCAAAAGTTGGTGCATATGTGGCCTTATAGTTCTCCACTGAATAGTAATCACTGCAGTACCTGCTCAAGCAGAGTATGTAAAGGTTAGTGCTAGATACATTTAAGGCCTAGAAATTGCATAAATAAGTTCTGAGACAAGGTACAGATTTAAAAAAAGAGAAATCTTACTTTCTCCATTGTGGCCTTATGCTATGCAATGCACTCACTGCATGCATACAGGGGAACCCCCTCAACTGCCACTGCAAACAAGAGCAAGTCTTGGCAAGTATGTTCACTGTGAACACAGAATTCTTTGGACTAGTCACCATATATAACTCTCCAGCCACACAAGGGTCAACACCATAGTCAGTCACAAATTCCAACATTTTCTTAATCAATGTAACAGCAGTAGGAACCAAATTACCATCTACCCATGATGCAGATTCAGTCCTCCTATTGTACCATGTACCCATCACTAAGTTAGCATACATTATTCCTATCATTATAATTGGTTTATTTCTCATCTTGTTGATCATATTGTTAAAAGACTCTGAAAAATTGTTGTTCATATGTTCACAACAGTGAATAGGGTTAAAAAAGGCCCTGGACCATGTAGCAGGATCTTCTCTACTGAGATAAGCACCAGCTGCAGCACTCTGTTTCACAATATTGTCAAAATGTTAGACAAGAAAGTTACCTCCAACAGTATCTGTGGTGATGGCCAGGAAACACTATACCAACAGCTTCCAATAAACCTTTTTGCCTATCTGAAATGAAAGCCACTTTCACTGGATGTGCTAATATTGCATCCTTCAAATGCTTCAAAAAAATGATCCAATTTTCCTTTGTTTCAGCTCTGCATACCATAATTCCTAACATTACTAACCCATTCTGTCCATCAAGTGCAGTTGCAGCCATCAATACTCCCCCATATTCCCCTGTTAGATGGCAGGCATCAAGCCCTATAACTCCCCTGCATGCTTTTCGCCAACCCCTCATTGCAGGTTCAAATGAGAGTGTCATGCTTTCAAAGGTGTTATTCACTGTGTCAAAAGTGAACTTAGCAACAGACCCATCATTGCATTTTGTAAACATCTTGCAGAATGCTGGTACTTCATTGTAACTTTCTTTATAGTTCCCATATAATGACTCTAAAACTAGATTCCTAGCCTTCCATGCACACTGATATGGTATATTTACTCTCTTTTCAGCTAAGAAGTCTTCCTTGATTTTATAAGGGTCTGGAACAACTTTTTTAGGCTTATTCTTCATCTGATCAAGAACAAAATCCTTTACAAAATGAGGATCAACAGATCTATTCCTATTTTGGGGATCCCCTTCACACTTATGTTCCAAATTCACTTTCCTAAGAACAAAAGTCTTCTCACCCTCTTTCTTGCTAGCATACACAAACCAAGGACAATCATGTTCTGTTTTAAACCTACACTCAGCCTTAATTCTAGAGGGAGCACTTCTATCCAAAATATATTGACACTTATTAAGAACACAATAACCCCTGAGATGTTTCTTAAATGCTTCCTTATTTGCAAATCTAGTTTTTACCTCCATTTTGCTAGGATCTACTGGAGTAAAAACTTCTTCTTCAGGGAAAAGATCTACATCATGCTCACCCTTCATGTACTGACCAAAATCATCATCAAAGTCATCCATGTAAGCAGGTCTTTCATCCACATCCTTACCTTCACATTCAAGATCAACATCAGTACCATATAATAAGTTACAAATTATAATAAATGAAATCAGTTATAAATGAAATATACCTTTTTCTTTGCCTTCTTTTTCTCCTTCTTCTTCTTCTTCTTCTTTCTCTTCTTGTTCTTCTTCATCTGACCCATACTCAATGTCTTCATCACTGTCATATACTGGAGGAGCTTCTGGATTCTCAATTGGGTGACATTCATCTTCTTTGGTGTTTTCCAGCTGAATATTGTCCACATCTTCAACAAACTTAACTTCATTTGTAGCTTTTGACTGACTGCAACCACTGCTACTAGCCTGAGAATGTTTGGACATGGGCACATCCATGAAACTCAGCTTTCTTGATGCACCTTCAACTGATTTATCCACACTATTTAGCCTTGGGGATCTTCTAGGGGTGGTTCCCTTACTAACTGTCTTCTTCTTTGGTGTAGTCTTTGGAGTCCCAAACACTGTGTCTTTCATCCCCATCCACAAACATATACATCCATCCTCATTTACAAAAGAATCCTCCCAAAAATTATCAAAATCATCATTGTTTAACAATGGCAGTGGCAGACATTCTTCCTTAAACCAATATAAATTAAACTTCTCTTTAACATCCATAGACAAACCCTTATACACCATATACTTAAGTGTCATCAACCCTGTTTCATCTCTATGGCAATCAGGAAATACCAAAGTCTCATTCTTTGGCTCCGCATATACACTGATATTCCTAAATTTGAACTGACTGCAACACAAATGAAACAAAATCAGATATAAACCTATGAAAACCAAATGAAAACCTAATTAAGCAATATTACACCCAATCACGAAAATTAAACCCCAATTAAACAATAAAAATTTGGTTTCAAATAAACCCTAATTACAAAGGAAAAAAAACAGAAACCCTAAAAATCAATCGATCAATTAAATCAATTAACTATGAATACAATGATTTTCATCATATATTAAGTCACGGGTTTCGTTAATCTTACCTTGATTCAGACTGTTTCAATCCCGGTTTGTACCTCATCTTCACTGTATCACCACTATCTTTGAATCCCTAAATATGTAGAACTTTTCTTCCAAATACACTCTGGTCTTTCACTAACATCTATGTCTTCAGCAAAAACAACTTCAATAACATCAGGACTCTTTTTCTTTTCAAACAGCTTCAATACCTAACCCTAGGAGAAGAGAACGAGGGAGGAAGAGAACGAGGGGGAAAGAGAAAGTGTGGTGCGAGATTACACCACACGCGTCTTTAAATGGGCAAGGGCACAGTCGTAAATTCTCCTACCGAGTTTGACTTATTCAACACAGCTGACCGATCTGGTGGGCCCGGGTGTCAACTCTAACAGAAAGGCCAGTTTCTAAAAGAATTTAAAAGCTTGGCCGGTTTATTAATTATATGGTTTGAAGCAGGACACTTTATTAATTTGCCCATTCTTAAAAGGAACATGTGAAAGATTACAGAGTAATCTTTTTTTTTCTAAATTTACAAGTGACGTCCACGCGCATTGCGCGTTAGCCATCATCACAATGTCTTATTTCTTCTAAGGTTCTTAAAGATTCATGGTATTCACTTAAATCCCCCATGGAGTCCTTTATATTACCCCGAGAGATCCTTTTTGCATCAACGACCTTTATCATTATAAATGTTGGAAGTCAAATGATCCAGTGGCTATCATCAGTAGTTCATACGGAATTTTTTTTCCTGAAATCTGACGGCCGAGTTTTGAGTACTTGGATTGGATCTAGCGTCTTTATTTTAATTCAGGCTTCTCCTTGCTCCGATTAAAAGGGGAGAGATTTCCATAACCATCCTTAAAAAAACAAAAACTCAACAAAACATTTTATTACCACTATTGTCACTTATGATTATGATCATTAGTTTGGGAAGGATGATTTTGGATGTTCATCCAATTATAAATGAGAATACCTCTTTTGCATATATAAAACTTAAAAGAAAAAGTAACTCTTTTCGGGGAATGGAGAGACTATTATATATCCTATATGGAGATTATTTCTGGGCGATTGGTTTTTGTATTTAAAAGTTCCAAAAGGATTACTTCTGGTAGTTGGTTTTTGTTTTTAAAAGTTCCTGGAGGACTACAAATTTACAACACAACATACTTCGAGGCCCGTGCCGTTACGGCACGGGTTAAGCCCTAGTATATAGATATGATTAGATTTATATAGTTATTAAGTTAGTTTAAATTTAAATTAGAGTAAAGGGTAAATGTGTATTTATCTATCTTTAGGGCACCCTTTATAAGTATAAGAAAGTTGGCCTAATAAAATTATGGTCCCTTCAAAAAAACCCATGGTCCCCAAAATAATCGTTCTTTTTTAATTGTGAAAACAAGTTTCTTACTTTCTATCGTGCTTTGGTCAATAGGGTAGAATTGGGCCTTTCCAGGGCATGATTCTTTCCAGGCCAATAGAAAAGGCTATATGCCATTTTCTGAAACCATTTTTTAGGGACCATAGTTTTTTTGGGGGACCATGGTCTTATTAGGCCAACCTCCCTATACTTATAAGGGGTATCCTAAAATTAGGTAAATACACATTTATTCTTTACTTTAATTTAAATCAAAACTAACCTAATAATTATATAAATTTAATCATATGTATCTAATCTAAATGAATCTATTAACCAAAATCAAAATCAAAAACAGGGGGAATCGAAACTTTTTAGTTTAAAAAAAAAAATTCTCTTCTTCTTCTTCTCTCTTTCCTTGACGTTCCCCGTTCGATTGAAAAACGAGTATTAACCATCAAAATAAGTTGAAAATGGAAGTTGCAAAGAGAAGTTTGGTTAGGAATTATTTTTGCGAAATAGCCAAACTGTTATTCATGTTCATCATTTCCGTTAGGTTCGGTTATTTCGGCAAAGTTTTTCACATAATTCCTAACCAAACTTCTCTCTGCAAAAAACATTTCCCAACCGAAGCTTAATAGTTCGGTTAGTTGCAAAAAACATTTCCCAACCGAACCCTAAATTCAGTTAGTTGCAATAACCATTTCCCAACCGAACTTTAGTTCGGTCATTTTGCAAAATATTTCCCAACAGAACATCAGTTTGGTTAAGTTGCAAAAAATATTTCCTAACCGAACCCTAATAGTTCGGTTACGTAGCAAAAACATTTCCCAACCGAACTTTAAGTTCGGTTAGTTGCAAAAAACTTTTTTCCAACTGAACCCTAAGTTCGGTTAGTTGCAAAAACCATTTCCCAACCGAACTTTAGTTCGGTCATTTCGCAAATCTCAAAAAACATTTCCCAACCGAACTACTCCCCCGTCCCTATTATATAGGCGGAGAAGTTAAAATCTCGTAGAATAAGAAATTGTTTGGTTTTCATAAATTTTCATGTTTTTTTCCTGTTTTTACCTTTTGTCTTATTCTCAATACAATTTCCAATGCAACATAAATAAGGTTATATGGGTCAAAAGGTATCTTGGAATTAGAATTCCGCCTATTTAGTGGGACTAGGAAAATCCAATATTCCGCCTATATAATATGGACGGAGGGAGTAGTTAATTATGTTAAGGGATAATTTTAGTTAATCTAATGATACAACTATTTTTTTTTGATTATTTAGTTTAATTTTTTTTTGATTTAATCTTGCACTAATCACTAATTATGTTAACCTAATGATACAACTAATCATTACACTAACTTAATTGAAATGGGTAATTTTGGTATTAACATAAATATTTAGATAAAGGGTGACCTAGATTTACTTTTAATGTCTTACTCAAAATAAAACAATGATCCCACAAAAAAAAGATGGTCCAAAAAAACCGTTCATTTTCGGGTACTGTATGTTGGAACTGAGAGAGGTTCTGGTTATCATACATCAGTAACTAATGAATCTGATTGATTATTTTATTTCTTGGATATGGTTTCTGCAATTACAGATTTCTTACGCCTTAAATATGATTGATCATCAAGAGGACTTACTAATGAATCCATATGGTAACCTTTTACAAAGAACGTAAAGCTGTTACATGTGAGTGATAAAATGCCGCATACGTATACTCTAGTAATAATCAACAATCTCTAAAACAAAAGATTGTCCGTCTTATTCATAAATACATTAGCTACCAAGGAAATGGCGTTTTTACTTCTGCCAGACTGCATATCGGTGACCACAAGTTGCTAGAGTCCATTCTTTCCCAGCTGGGCACCAGGTCCCGTCTCCAATCTTCATGCACACTTTTTCCCCGATGAATGCTGAGTAGAGATTTGGCTGGGCCTCAGCAATCTTTATAGATGATCGACTATGAATTCCTTTACTTTTTCGAATGCTCATCTGCATGAAAACATCCAGTTAGTAAATAAGACATTTAGTTGGGAATGGTTTTGATATATAGAGATAGTTGAAACATAGTTTACCAGCTTCACAATTTGATCGTGAATAGATTCTCCCCAATCACAAAAGTGGTCATAGAACACGGATGGTATTCCCGGATGTGTGAGTAGATAAGCATAACCCTGCAGCAGAGGATCTAGATATCAGATTCCAGAACTGATAAAAGCTATGGTCTTAATGGAAATAAAAGACTCATAATGTGGGGAACCGAACAGCATGCACGACAAATAAGTTTATATAGAAACTGCATGAGTTCACTGTATAATCTTATTTGATTCTGGGAGAGGTAGGGGGGGACAGCTAAATACACAAATCAGAACGATGTGGAAAAATGCTGGAAGATGAGCATAATAACATACCTCCATAACATGACTAGAGGGGAAAGGCCAGTGAGCCTGCACAAAGATAACAGAGTTGTTAAACAGTATGAACTTGAATTCTAGCCACAAAATTATCTATTTCAACACCTGGCAGATACATTTTAAATGCTATTATGGTCATTGAAATAAGTACACATTGACTAAGAAACTGTAGCTGTTAATCGATTTCATTTGATGGCTCTAATCATCTTCAGAAACCTGTTTCTTGTACTAACCAAATATTTTACTGTGGTTCCAAGAGGATGCCTAGCAAATACACTTTGCTGGCCCATGGTGCCTCATAAGTTACGATCAGTAAGGTTGAACATCCAAATATACTACATGTGCACCATATATGCTTTAAAGGTAAGAAACCTGTCACACATCCTATATACCTAATTCATCTACTCATAGATAAGAACTGTAAGTTACCTGTGTGGAACCTGTATCATGGTTATCAAGGAACGTGACTGCCCTAGATGCCCACCACCCCATCACCCCTGGTGGTTTTCCTTGAGCATCACGTAAACGCCACAGTTCTCCCCTAACAGCTTCCTGAATGACCAGAAACACACGATTGATATATTCGTCTAACAATATCTATTTATCAAGAAGCTAATTCCATATTTCCTACCTATGATAGGCTTACGTTTGTTACTATATAAAAGGAAAACGTGACACAGTGGGAGAAACTGCTAAAGTTACCTGAAGAATTCCCTTTGTTGTGAAATCAAATGCAGTGGAAAGCCCTCCTGTGTTGTCAATCCAATTGATAATCCGCTGCCTATGACTATCTGCACGAGAATTCAATTGAACACAGATGTCGGTTGCCAAACACAAGAAACATTGATGTCATCGTGGTGATGATAAAATTTTAACAAAGAAAATACACCAAATTGATGTAAATATACCTTGATTGTACTCCAAGCCGCATCCATTGTAGCTACAGGAGTCCCAGTATTCGCCAACAGAAAATATTGGTTTAGCCTCCTGAATATACTCTTTTGCAAATTTTGGTGCGTACCTAAAAAATTAAACATGATGTTAAAATAAAATAAAATATTAAGACTTACACCAGGAACATCACTAGTGGACAATAACAAGATTGCTACATCACTTACCCTCTTGCAAAGTCAAAACGGAAATCCTGGAAACCAACATCATATCGGAGCCACTGTAGCCACTTGATGATGTCTTTCCGAACAAAAGTTTGTGTATGATCTATGTTTGGAACCCCGTTAAAGTTGTCTCCAGTGCTTCGGTTTCCCTACAAGCAGAATACTGCCAACATGAGATAGACAAAAGATGCTACTTTTTTTTTAACAAACAACTGATATCTGTAGCTGCTTTTACAGAATCTTCATATAACCTCATAAAGGAAATTCTCAATATCATGAAGCAACTACCCTTAATCAAATTAGTCAATCATCAGGCGAAACTTTGATGCCAAAGCAAGAAAAAGAAATCAGCCAGAGGAAGCTATATTTATTTTAAATAAATAAAAAAAAAAAAAGGATAAATTCTTCCCTGAAAACCGCACAGACATGAAAAACTTGATCATTTCACAATACACAGACATGAACACTAGAATTACTGCCTGGTATCTGCTACCAACGTAACTTAGATAAACTGCAGACAGTGCATAGTGCTTACCAATCCACCAGTACAAGATGTAACAGCGCGTTCATCCCATGATAATGAAATCCCATCATAGCGGTTATATCTTCCTCCATGCCCTTGGGTAGTTCCAATACGATGATTAATAACTATGTCTGCCATTGGTCTAACTCTATGCTGCTTCATTTTATACAGTAAAGCTTTTAACATATGCTCAGAACCATATGAGGAGTTGAGAGAATAAAGGTCCTGAGGTAGGTAACCTGAAAAAGAAAAAGAAAAAGAAAAAATAAGAGAGAGAGAGAGAGAGAGAGAGAGAGAGAGAGAGAGAGAGAGAGAAAGAGAGAGAGAGAGAGAGAGAGAGAGAGAGAGAGAGAGAGTGAGTGAGTGGAAGAGAAGAAGGGATGCTCCAGGGCAGGTGTGTGCACCAAATAGGAGAACGAATCTGAAAATCTTAATCTAGCAGCTAACCTTCTGGTGCGAAGGAATTGGTTGCTGGTGGCAACCATGCTGTCGTGAACCCCGACTTTTCAATATCAGGGACTTTTCTTTCTAGTGTTCTCCACCAATTATATTTATGTGACTCCCAGTTGAAAGCCTGGTGAATATAGAGCTCCTATGTTAGAAGGCTTGAGAAAGATATGACATAAGGCCTGAACTGATATTTCAACAAAACAAATAGTATGTTTCTAAAGCATCTGATATTGTAGATAAAAGTAGTCTGTTTCTGAATGGGAGAGAATTCAGAATCCAATATTACGACAATCTGCTCTACAAATAATCTAATAAAAGAGTTCAAACATATGTTGCCAAATCAACATCAACATGAACTATTGTTCATTGAAGCTTGATAGGTGTACATTAGCTAATTGGTGGCGCAAACATAAACCCATTTTTCATGCGAGCTCTTTTTTTTACCTGGAATAGGATTTCTTTTCCATTCTGTAGCACTAAACCTACAAAAATTCCGAGCAAACACTAGATTAGCATTCAGATTGAAGGAATGTGCTTGTAGAACATGTAAAAATGTAATGATGTAAAAGATGCATTGCAACTCTAGTAACATAAGCGACATAGCAAAAGAAAATTTGCATTGCAATCACAAACTTTACAATATAAATAAAGCCCAGAAAATGTAAAGAATACCCAAAGCAGCATGTACCTTGGTTCGAGTTCTGGTCATCAAGATCCTTAAGTACAATGAGAAACGCACATGATCAGCAAAAGGATAATGCCGTGGATGAACAACGAATCAGTAGAAGCAGGAAAAACATGAATTCAGAAACTACACATTGAAATGAGATTACAATACATACATGATTCACGTAACCCATACTGAATCGACGAGGTGGTTGTACAAATACAGTAGCTTAATTAGACAGGGAGGCGTTTCCACAAATAAGTTTTCTGCATTCAAATATAACACACTGTTTAATATTTCATTCACTTGATATTCCCACGGAAAAACACCAACTCGTTTTTCAAATTTCAACTGTAACAGCAAATTGCCAAATTATACTTACATTCACAATTCGAAGTCAAAATGATTACAATTCAATGAAACAAATACTCATCAAAAAGTTGAAATTCCTCTTGAATCTGAAATTGTCAAAAATGGAAAAGAGAAGAAGAACAAACCCTAGTTGGTATGATTTCGGTAGGAAGCTGGCAGGATGAGCGGTGGAATGATGGTTCTCTTCTCCTTCTCCATAGGCCTTTTTATATGTAAATAAAAGCTGAAAATTCGTCAGTGGCCATGAAATCGAATCAATTGCATACTCTCCCATGCACAAGATAGCGATATAAATTTCGAATTCGATTCTTTCTCTTTTCAATACTGTCTCTTCATTTTAAAAATGAAAATATCGAAAAGATTTCTATCTTTTTTATTTTGAATGATTGTCTTTTCTTTTGCTTACATTTTACGTACCATTCTTCCCTTTCCTCTTGCTTTCTTCATACATTTACGCGGTTGTAAACCATCTTCTTCTTCTTTTTTTTTTTCCGTCTCATTTCACTTTACCAATGGAGAAAAGGATTTGTGGTACGACCGTTGAATGAATTCATTGTCCCGGAATCATATCGCTATATCAGTGACCACAGCATTTTGAGGCCGAAGAATTCTTTTTTGGTTGGTCCACGAAGGAATAGATCCAGTCACTCAATAAGGCACTTGGTTGGATGACGGTAGATGAATCTTCACTTTTGCCCGACTTCGATAATTAACAAATACCGAGAAGAAATCAATCTTTGACACACAACCGTAGATTTTATTGTCTCATGTATGGTTAATGGCTATACAGGATCAAATCAAGAGTCATCGGACTACTTTTTGTCACATCTGAAAGGGACAACATAAGGCCTTCCAGCCAAGAAAACTAATTTGTTACACCTGTTTACACTGTTTTTGGTTCACAATTCTTAAGGTGTTATTCACTTGTAAAGTTTACCTCTAAAAGGTTACCGTTGCCAGTTTCTGACATTGATTGGGGTTTTCTGAATGCTTTTTCATTACGTGTGGCCTGTGGCTAGCCAGCCTCTAAGTTGTCACGCACTAAATTTATATTCCAGTGGTGATATTAATATTAACTGTGAACATACACAATTGACTCAATAAAAACGTGTATAAGTCACTATAAACCTTTGCCACCAATGATAATACAACACATCAAAATCACTATCAACGAGTATTGAGGAAACATCGTATTACCGGCTTCCTCCCCATACGAGGGTTGAGGGTTCGACACTTAGACCTTCGTAAAACAAATATTTTGATATCCTTCCTGTTGTAGCATTGCTCAGTTGAGCCTACGAGTTTTGGTATCTCAAGCTTATTGTCAATGTTAGGTGATTAAAACTATATCTTGATTTCTAGTCTACTAACTAAGTCAAGTTTCAGATAGGTTAGAATTGTAGTTGAGTTTCAGAGATCACTCTTGAAGACTGAAGATCTACGAAGACATTTTAGAGAACTTCTGTATCAGGTATGTGAAGACTGAACCATTCTATTTTATTCATTATACCATCATTCTATCCATTGAGACTATGTCGTATGACTTATAGTAGAGTAACAAAGAAGATGTTTTGAGTCAAGCTTGTCTCATGAAAAATCTCGAAATATGATTTAGCGATTCCTTAACAATATTAGCTTTATGAATTAATTTGTGGATCAATTAAAACTTTCCCATGCAAATGATTATATCACTTGGGAATGTTTAAATCATCAAAAGAGAGATATATGAACTTACTGAATTTCTACTCGGGGTAGGTTGACGAATTCATTAATTTGCAAACTATAGATATCTGAGATTCAGAAATATAGGAAGGTTGGCGAACCAATTCACAAACCATAAGTTCAGTCGGGAACAGTTCGCAAACCCGGTTGGCGAACCTTGGTGAACTGAATTTTATAGATTGGATTAATTGGCTAACAGTTGGCGAACACAGTTCACAAACTGTGGTCAAGTGAGTTCCGGAGTCTAGTAGGGTTCGCAAACTCGGTTCACGAACCGTCGCACCCTGACTGGTGAACAAGCCCTACGTCGTTGTACCAACTGTCCTGGCAATGTTTAGCAGATGCCCAAAGACTTATTATTTCAATATGTTTAGGATTGCTAGAACTCTCTCAAACACTTCTAAGACTTCATTGATTTATTAAAATACTTAGGTGTTTGAATCATGATTAATTTCTTAGATGTTTAAATGAACATCAAGTAGCTTTTAGTTATTTGGATAACTTGCCAAACCAAACAATCATTATATACGGTTACTAAATTCTGTCTAACCGGAATCTATGTGTATAGTTTTCTATTGTAGTTTGAAGACCTATTTTGTTTGCTTGATTATCAAGTTATCTTATCTTGAATTCTAATCTAACCCTGGTCTTTGAAAACTATAGATAGAGCATCTTTGTCAACTGGGAAAATCAATCCCTGACACTTTGTGTCCTAGTTGATTCTAAAGTCGCCTCTATTGATCTTTTAGGTCTACGACTAAAAAGACTTCGCTTGGGGATTCACGAAGCCAGGTCCGACTATCTTTACCTTGATAGTTCGTGAATCCTGATCTTGATTTTATGTTATCAAGGTTTTCGTAATATCTTTCAAGCAATATAGATAGTAGTCAAAAAGTTCTCTTCGTCTCAGACTTTGTGTTTTGATGATTGTTCTTGAGAGGTGGTTAGGAATTTAGGCTGCTCTTCGGGAGTCGTAAGTTCTGAATGAGTGAGGTTTCCTAACTTTCTATTACAAACAGATCTCCACACCTTGATATTTGTTCTAAACGGGAATCAAATAGGCTTATCTGTTAGAAGCATATTGGTATCAAAAGTTTTCATTTCGGCTGAATAACTCTTAGGCTGTAAAGGACGTCAGTTAAGGGAATCAAGTGCGTAAAATCTTGCGAGGTTCAAGAGATGTAAGGAGCGCGACTGTAATTGAATCGCTCGGAGGGTGGATTCGGTCTCAATTACATTCCAGTCAGAAGTCTGATAGTAGTCTTGTGTCTATAGCGGCTTAATACAGTGTGGTGTTCAATCTGGACGAGGTCCCGGGGTTTTTATATTATTGCGGTTTCCTAGTTTAAAAAAATTATGGTGTCTTGGTTTTTCCTTTTCTGAATTATATTCTTTATCTTTATAATTGGATTTACACAGGTTTGTACGTATTTAATCTAAGTAGATAAGTTCACTTAATTGTAATCAATTACGAGACTAGTTTCTTGTAGGAACCGTATCTTGAAAGATAGATAACAAGTTTAACAACTTGGAAGAATTTCGATTTGATTATTTGGATATGACTAGATTGATATTGGATAATGATTTTTGAGATCGTCCAAGTACTCTGCTTAACAATCAGGTTCACGGAACTTATGTTTATACACATACTGATTGAGTAGAGGTTTAGATATTTACTCTATATATATTTTCAAGGATCATTAAGTTGGTCTACTTGCAATTGTGTTAACTTTTGTCTATACAAGTTGCAGAACGAAAAAGTTGGGTGTATTTAGTATCCCCTGCGTTTTCAATTTGTATCAGAGCAAGAAAACACTACTAACCTAAGTAAGTGTTTGAAGTGATCTATATTATGGACAAGCGTGCAATCTCAATTAACGTATCATCAATTATTGAAAAAATTGAAGAAAGATCTTTCCATTTCATCAAAATGAGAAGCTTTTTATACATCCACATGATCTACTAAAGAAAAAAACTTTTATTATGAACTCTATTAATGAGATAGGATCTTCCTATGTTTCAAAAGTAGTCGAACCTTCGGTTCTCATAAAGCATACTATATTGGAAACAATAGTTATCTGTAATATCTTACTGATGAATCTGATTTTAGAAGTAGAAATGGAATCGGTCAAAGAAAGTGCTGAGATTCTTAGTCGTCTAGGAATTCAGGCTTCCGAGGTTAACAGGCTGAAAACCAAAGTCAACAATCTTATTGGTAAGGTTAATGAAAAGGATTCACGGATCTGGATTCTTCTTGAAGAAAAAGCTGAAGTAAATAATCATATTACTTCACTTGAGGATCAACTTGAGAAAAATTCCTTGGATCTTCAACGTTTACTAGAGACCCATCCAACTTCATGTAATACGTGAGAATCTTAGAAAATGTCTTTATTTATAACCAAATTAAAAATAAAAGAGTTAGAGGAAATAATTTCCAGTGGCACCCCCGACAGTTCAAGTAAATCTCTTTTAGAAGGCCATGATCAAAGTCTTACCACTTTGACAAAGGACGATCAATTATGTTTCTCTGACCAAGAAAAAACTGTATCTCTCAAAAAGAAAAGTTTTGTTGCTAAGCCTGTGCAAACTGACTCTGTCAGGGTTCAGAAACTTTGCTACTTCTGAAAGACAGAAGGACATGTACAAAGAAAGTGTAAGCTTAGATTGAAAGCAATCAGATTGAGTCTTTTCAATATGCCTTGAATCTCATCTTAAAAGAAGTGACATTCAAAAGACAAAATCTTCGGATTCTAAAGCGAAGGATACTGATTCTCGAATCAAGGCACCTTCTATGAATGCTAGTATAACTTACCCATCGAATAGAACAAAGAGCACAGGTTTTGGTATAATTTCTAAGAAAAACCTAAGAACGTCAGAGACATGGGCTCCAGTTAGAACTCAATTTCTTAGAAAATCTAAAGATTTACCAGTTAAAGAGACGTCTAAACTATAAAACATAGACTTGATGATTGCAGGTTATAACAATCTCGTAGACAAGTTATCTTGCACTTTTCAGAAGCATAATAACTGTAAAGACCCTCAAGCACGTCAACGCTATTAGACTAGTCAAGTGACGAATTAGCCGATAATAACTCGCTTAGTTTAAGACGAACATTAATTATTAGGAATTAATCTAACACCGATCTAGATACGAAACTAGTACATTTAGATAGAAATCGAGAAGTTATGCAGAATGGACTACTCGAACGTGTCAATCGGATATCGGACGAAGAAGATATCATTGATTTAGTATAAAGGGTAAAATTGTCATTTCATGGAAAAACCGCTATTGATGCAACACTGACACGTTGTGGCTCCCCTTATCAAATCAAGTGTGTGTCCTAGTGTTTCCTTGGGCCTTATCTCCTCAAACCGATCGAAGAGAAGTCATTCTCTGTTTCTTCTTCTTCTTTCTTCTCATTCTTTCTTTCTCTCTGTTTCTACTTCTCCTTCTTCTTTCTTTTGTTCTTCGCCTTTGGCGATTCTGAGAGAGGTTCTTGGGGTTGTAAAAATTAATAAGAAACTTAGGGGATGATGGTTGTGTGATGCAGAAGAAGTTGGTTTAACTTTGGATGAAGACGAAGTAATGGATTGAAGAGAATTGGAAGCTAGAGTTCTGTGAATCGTTGTTTGAGTTACGAATTGAGAAATTTGAGTTGGGTATTGATCGATTGGATGAATTAAGGTTAGAAATGAAGATTAATTCAAGTTTTAGGAAGTTAGGGTTTTGGTTTGAATTCAAGACATGGAGAAGTGATTAACTAAATGAAGTTTTGGGTGGTTAATGATGAAGAACAAAAAGGGTTGAGGTTTAATTGAAGTTCGAAAGCCGTTTGGAGATGAATTTAAAAATTAGGGTTTGTAAAGCAGAGTCAGGTAAGATAGTATTGAAGGTTTAGAAGATCGATTGGAGGTGGGTTTAACTTGAATTAAGAGTTAAAGTTCAAGTATAGCTTACAATTGGTAGTTAGGTTTTGATTCTGTTTTAATGGATGTCTGGGAATTGAATTAGAATTTGATGAGAAGTGTTAGTGATAATGGGAGTGTTTCGGTGAACTGAGTCGGTGGTTTGTTAATGTGCAAGATGAGTATTGAATCATGCTAAAGCAAGAAGAAGAGTCAGTTGGTTAAGAGAAGCTGTTTGGAGGTAATTATTCTTCTTAGTTAACTTAGCAATGTTTATGTACTTTTACTGAGTTATGAGTTTGTTTAATTGATCTAAGTTATGAGATAGATGTATGTCTATGGAAATGGAGGAGGAATTATTACACTGAACTGGTGATTGAGACAGTGAAGAGATGGAGATGGTGGATATGAAATTGAGTTACAGCTGTAGCTTGTTGAATTGGTGGTGCAGAAATGGCTAAGATGAACATGGTGATGTTGATGTGAGAATTTACAAAATTATGGTTTGAATATCTGGTTGTAGTGTGTTGGTGTGAAGTAGTGACCTTGCAGAGCAGTAAATGGTGATGATTCAATCTGGTGGAGGGAAAGATGGGACTTGGAATGATGGTGATAATTGTGTTAGTTATGATATGTGGATTGTAGGTGGTTGCAGCTAATGATGGGTATTGGCTGTGAGTATGTTTATCAATAGAGGAGGATATATGTTTACCAAAGCGAAAGCTTACCAACACATATTTCGAGAAATAGATAAGCGAGATAAACTCAACTCGAAATAATCATAGTCATATATCAATACGACTTTTGTCTCAAGATAGGAGATAAAGTAGACTTTTGAGTGATAGATAAGTTCAAGTCTCCACATACCTTTTTCTCGATGAAGTTCCACCAGTTCCTTGAGTAGTTATTCGTCTTTGCATGATGAACACCGTGGAATCTAGAGCTCAACCACACTTTCTATCCTAGTCCGAGACTTAGCTATTAGTAGACTATAAATCAAGACTTATATTTTTGACAACTAAACTTGACAAACAATCTTGAGATAGAAACGCTTGAGAGTTCGACCGAGTAGTGCTCTAACAATTATCGATATTATATTTGGTTAGATTATAAAAATACGTAATGTACTCCTTTTAAAAAATGGAACAAAGATAAATAGGATAGATATTTAGTATATTTTTTTACTATTTATGAAGATATCATTTAAGATTTTATATTTGATATATTAAAAATAATATTCTAATTATAAAAAATTGAATGATATATTTAAGAGTTCAACTATAAAATACGACTATAAACAGAAGTTGGATAGTATTTTAGGACATACCAAAATAAAATAGAGGACGAAAATAAACAAATGGAGAGAGTAGTATTTAAGTGACTAATATCGCAATTGATTATTCTTATCTTGGTTGCCACCCTTGACCAGTATGACAAAAAAAATAAATAACATGTGACATACAAAACAAATAACATATGACATATTTACGATTAGACTAGGATTGGTTAACTGTTTTCTGCATAACAATAATTCAAAGGTTAGTTTAGTTTATCCATTTGATAATCTTTTTTAATAAGTATATGAGAGACAAAATTCATTTGTATATCTATTTCGTTATATTTGCTATTTATAATTGATATATGTTCAATGCCAATGCCATCAATTTAATCCACATATAATGTCTTACTTATATATCAAAATATGCACAGGGTATAAAATTGTGTGTATCTAGATAGGCATTGAATCAAACAACAAATAAATAACAAAATTAGTATAAATAAAAAATCTATCTTATGCTTGCGCGAAAAAGTTATGCGAAATTCTTTCTTCCATGCGTCTTTAATTATTATTATATATATGCTTGTCTTTCAGATGCATTCAAGACATGAGCATTCTAAGAGAAAGATAACTTTCCCAATAAACAATATATGTAGTACATATATTAAAAATTGTCGGTAATTGCATGGACAATATGACATTCTCAATCGAAAAACATTCTCTTTTATCGACTTAATCAATTTTTTAATCAATTCCCTGAGACTAGGAGATTTAATCGATTCCCTAAGAATGACATATTAATCGATTTAATCAATATTTTTTTAGTGAACAACATACGATTCTCCTAGTCTCAAAAAAAAAGAAAAAAAATCGAGCAAGCAAAACGAGTCTAGGAGAATTGTATGTTATTGTTCACTATGTACTTTTAGTAATGAGGAAAGGGAACTTTCGAACTTTGAAGATTACAGGGAACACACTGAAGTATTTCAGTTTTAGAACACTCGAAGAAAGTTAGGGGGCTTATCAAATACTACAACCTATATTTTGATCCATGATATGTGTGTATAGGTTGATTTCAAAACCTAAATTTATCTATAAGAATATATACCATTTTAACCTTAATTTAGGGATTATATTTTTCATGCAGATGTGATGGGTGAAGGTTTTATTGCAAAGGACATGACTTTTGAGAATTCAGTCGGTCCGGTTAATGAGCAGGCAGTAGCACTAAGAAGTTTAGCAAATTTTACAGCGTTTTACCGATGCAGCTTCCTGGGGTTTCAGGACACTCTCAATGTTCGAAGGGGTAAACAATTCTATAAACAATATGACATATACGGGACCGTAGACTTCATTTTTTTAGATGCCTCGGTTGTGTTTCAACAATGTAACTTGTACGCAAGAAAACCAGGTCCGAAGCAGAAAAATATATCCACGATCAGGAGAGGCTTTGAAGGATGAGAACACAAACGCGTGTTGCTTCTGAGGCGGAATCTACTTAAGGGTAAATTTTGGATATGTCAATTTCCTTCATAAAAACTATTTTTACTTAACTAAAGTATGGACATGTTCATTTCATAAATACGATCGCTTTACACTAAGCAGTAGGTTCATATGATAACATATATTTACACTTGATTATAGTTAGTACATGAACAATAAAACATGTTTTGTATAATTATCTTACTATAATAAATAAAATGCGGTCTTATGGACCGTGGCCCGTCTTTTTTTTACTAAACTACCCTTACTACATATTTATATTTTTTTCAATTAGCCTAAAAATTTGTACTATATCTATAAAAGATGAAAATCCGTACATATCTAGGTCAAATCTCACGGTTAATATATACTCAAGTTACTAGGTCGTGGCGAATAATCAATGATGGTGATTGTTAGAAAGAGTGAGATTAACTTGGAAAACAGAGGTCCCTGGTGCTGGTTATTCAATCAATTTGATTGATCTATATAGAAAAATCCTTTAACAATTCAATCAATTTGATATTTCTTCGCAAAATTAAAATTGCCAATATAATCCCATTTTACTATAAATGGGGATTTTAAGATTTATCAGTATTTACCAAAGGGAAGAAACTAGTTGAACATGAGTCAACTGTGAGAGTTCCGCAAAATCATAATTAGTTTCTAATAGTTTTCATAAGTGAGAAAGTTGGAGAATGGTTAAGTAATTTTCCATTTAAACATAAATGGCGACAGTGATGTAAAAGGAAAAGAAGAAAAAATGGTTAGCTTGATGGAAACAATATAATGATACGATCTGCGGATCTCAAATTGTTTTTTCCTTTTATAATTTTTTTTTTGGTAAAAAATTTATGATATCTCAAGAGCGTATAAATTGTATTGTGCTACACATTGGATATTTTTTTGCCGTGAGTACCTTCTGCACACAACTAATAATGAGCTACAGATCCTTCATTTAAAGATATTTTTTTGTTATTCAATGAGAATCAGTTGAATTGATTTTATAACCGTTATTGATTTGTAATGACTTAACACCGTTAGTTTTAGAAAAGTTGAGGCTTTTGTCTTTAGTGTAGTCAAACTCTTAAGAGCGTTCCTTTACTATGTTACGGGATATACCAATCTTCAACGCTTAAAAAAAATGTCAGTGCTACTGTATTTTAGAACTCAAAATCCTTTGGTGAAGCGGAGGGATCTCCATCTTGCGCTCAACCATGTATGTAATTATTTTTTCTTACAAGGTATAACATAATTTTACCATATTATTTTGAGAACAAAAAGGCAGGCGCATCGCGCGTGCGTATAGACTAGTTTGTATTATATAATTGTTTCTAATTCATTTAAGATTTGTATTATATAATCGTTTCTAATTCATTTAAGACTGGAATTGGCTGCACAAATAGATATTATACATTACGAACCAACAATATAATATTATATATTAGCTAGATAGTTGAAAGATGAAAATATACTTTAGCACATCGGAATCAGTCAATTTATTTGTCCTACATAATTGAGAGTTTAGCTTGATTAAATGATATTGAGTCAAACCGTCCATGCTAGAACTTATTATATATTGGGTCAAAAACAATATTGTAAATACAATTGGACCAGTTTTAGTTGTGTATTATATTTGCTTCAGGTGATCATGTCTTTGATGCTCAAGATATTTTGGGCTTGATTTGTAGACAGTAAATTTAACACATATTTTTATTGTTAAGGAAAGCATAAGAAAAAAATTAGACGAGGGTTTACCCATGGTCATCATTAAATGGATTTTAACATATATTGGTTAGGGTTATGACCCTTGTGTGCATCAAAATTTATTTTCAACATTGAGGTTTTAATCAAGCAAATATTTTCGGAAGACAACTGAAATGTTTTTAAATATTCATTAGATGATTATTGTTCATAATTATTGAAGTTATATAACACGAGATGGTGTAAACTTAAATAACCACTCAGAAACCTACTCAAGTTCTTATTTTGTAAAGTCGAACCTTGAGATTTTATTTAACAATGTTTTTGCTCATAATTATTGAGGTTACTAGTTTTTAAAAAAAAATTATTTTGACACGACAAGATACTAGATTTTCTCATGACCATTCTCAACCAAATCTAACTCTCTCCTCTACTTTACTTGAGTTTCAAACGAAAGAAACTGATATGAAATTGTACTGAATTAATAGATTGATCGTTGGAGGAGAGTTCATATAATTTCTGCGTGTAATAGTTCAATTTTGTGTATTTGCATTTTTAGGTTATTCTGGAGCTCAAGATCTCGAATTTTGGTTTCTCTTCATTTTTTTTTGGTGATTTCATACAATATCTTCTCGATTTAGGGTTAACGATTAGTGTTTTTGTTCTTTGATTTATTTTATGGATTATGTTATTTGTGGTGATACTGAAGGATATGAACTAGTAGTTCGATCTAGAATGGTTTATCAAGTAGATATTTCTTCTCTTCCGGATGTTGGTACGAGAGCATGACCCATCAGTGAAATTACATGATGATCTACAAGATAGTAGTTTAGAAGAATTGAAATTCAGTTTAATTGGAATACTTAATTTCCAAAAATTGAAGTTGAATAATGCTGCAACTTATCTGAGGGAACGATGGAAACTCACTGGAGGATGTCAATTGATTCATGTTGGGGAAGGATTTTTCATCATGAAATTGAATAATGATATCGGTAAGAATTAAATTATGAGAATTATGAGAATCAGATAGTGGGAACCCAATGTTAAGCATGGAGGCCAAAAGATCACTGTTGCGGTTATGTGGTTGAAATTTTCTTGCTTGTGTAACTGTATTTCATATATTGTGCTTTCAATAAATACTGATTTGAAAGAACGGAGATAAAAACGAAACATGTCAAGTATGTTGTTACTAACATCGAACTGAAAGATGATGTGTTCGTTGATGTTGATACGTCTTCATGACTAACAAGATCAAGTATCAACATATTTATGCTCGTAGTCTAACCTAATTAAGTTGACTCAAGTAATCAAATCAAGCAGTTTCGAATTTTGGTACGAAATTTGACAAACCAATATTTGTTGGGTTCAATCGAGCAATGCTCTAACAAGTAATTTGTGTCATCGAAGGCTGGGGCACATTAACAGATTAAACTCTTGTCCATAAATTCCAGATCGCTACAAACACAGACTTGTTAGGTCTTTTTAATGTTTTCCCGCTCTAACACGGATTGAAAAGGAAAAGGTACCAAGTACATCACCAACTTTTTTATTTGGGAACTTATAAAAGAGTATTTTTTAAAATCAGTAAGTATAAATCAACGATAAAGGTCGTTGTGCCTGATCTGTAAACAAGTTACTTAGACGATCTTAAAAATCATTGTCCACGAATCAACCTAGTATGTACCCGAACTATACACAAACCAAATTCCAACAAGAACAAGTCTTATAATCTATACCCAAAGATACAGATTCATAAGAATAAATCTTGTAGTTTCATACAGTTTTAGCTAAAAAAGTTGTCTAGGTTGTTTAACGTACTACTTGTGATATTTCTATCCACTATAAAGACAATATAACGTGGAAAAGATATAACACAAGACACCAAAAATTTTATTAACGAGGAAAACTGCAATGCGCATAAAAATCACGTGATCTAGTCCAATTTTAAACATAGACTTGTATTAAGCCTCTATAAGCACTAGCCAACTATTAGACTTCGGACTGGGATGTAGTTGAGACTGAATCTATCATCCAAGCAATTCATATTTAGTCGTTCTCCCTGAGTCCTTTGGATCTCGCAAGATCCCATGCACTTGATTCCCCTAGTTGTCGTCCTTTGCATCCCTAGAATTTGCTTCATCCTAAGTGAAAAAATTTAACTATTCTTCCTCTAATATATAGCCTATTAATTTCCTTCGAAAAGATACATAATCAAGGTAATGAAAATCTATTTGCTTATGATGGATATCCAAAGTAAATAAGATATCAAAGTAAACTTCTACAATTAGGATATCTTACTCTCTTGAAAAGTTTGTAGACATGGACTTCATCAACAAAAGGTATGTGGATACTAAAACTTATCTATCACTCAGAAGTCTATTCTATTATATCTCCTATTGAGACTAAGTCGTTTAGCTATATGGACTTTTACGAGTTTAGAACAATTCCCCATTGTCTAGATATGCATACCAGTATGCAAACTGTTGTGGTATGACTCAGGTTCGGAAACCAAGTTTGCATACCATTATGCGAACGGTTTTAACTGTTAAAGTCCGGGAACCAAGTTTTCGTACCAGTATACGAACGGTTCTACCCGAGTTAGGTCTGGAATGACAATATGCATAACCGGTTTGCGAACTGTCGGACAAGACCAAAGTCCAGAACTTAAGTTTGTGTACCCGTTTGCAAACTGAGTTGGTTTAAGTTCTAAAATCAGTTTAGTATGATTTCATACTCATGAAAAAAATACATTAATAAATTAAGGAATGCAATCTTTGCAAACCGTGGCTTAATGTTCATGAACTGATTATTGAATAAGTACTTTGTACAATCATGAATCGAATCCGATTTTGTTTCAATTGTGTCTTGTATACTTCTATGAGAATATAAACAATTGAAAAACTCTATGAGTAACATAATTATATTCATTTGATAATCATTTGATCTAGAAGTGTTAGATGAATGTGGTTAATACAAAAGTGTTCATGTGGCTAACTTCGGTTAACTGTTATTGAGCCAACTCAATATACACGTTTAGGTACGGTTGCCCAAATCTAAATGAAGGTATATTTCGTTTGTGTGTAACAAGATAAGACCATCTAAAAGTTGAGAGATATTTCTTTGGTTTTAAGAAAACTTAGCTTGAATCTTAAATCAGGTTTTCATTTAATAGTGAATATTGATTGCTTTGTTTCTAAGCTATCAAACCCTGATTTGAAGACTATATAAGGGAGAACTCTAGCAACTGGAAAACCTAATCCCCACACCTTATGTGTGATACTAGTTGCATACTAGAGTCGATTCTCCTTTAACCTAGGTTTTTCCTAAAACTATTATAGGTTAACGACTTAAAGACTTCATTGGGATTCTAAAGCCAGACCCAACTATTTTCTCTATAGTTGCGCGTTCTGATCTACTTGTTCTATAGTATTGAGTACTATCTTCTCTAAGATTGGCTCGAGATTTATCTCTGATATGTAAAATATAAAAAGTAACCACAAAGCTCTTCGTCTCATTCTTTGTGATTCCACAAACTTGTTCTACTACCATATAGTTAAGTTATTGTGAGGTGATTCACATTTCTAGGCTGTTCTTCAGGAATATAAGAGCAGATTATCAATTGGTTCATGTTCACCTTGATTTATTAAAAGACGAAACAAAACTTCATAGGTACTTCTAAGGGAGACAAATTTATCTATTAGAATAGACTTTTCTGTGGGAGACAGATTTGTTTATAAGCTTTTGACGTTGGGTCGTAGCAACTCTTAGTTGTGGGTGAGATCATCTAAGGGAATCAAGTGCGTAGAGTCCTTCTGGGATTTGTAGGCGTAAGGAACGCGACTGTACCTTAATCGGTGTGAGACTTGGTTAGGGATCAACTACATTCCAGTCTGAAGTTATCTTGTAGTAGGCTAGTGTTTGTATCTGCTTAATACAGTGTGGTGTTTTAATCTAGACTAGGTCCCGGGGTTTTTCTGCATTTGCGGTTTCCTCGTTAATAAAACTTCTGGTGTCCATGGTATTTCTTTTTCGTATCATATTTGTTTATATAATTGAAATATCACAGGTTTTGCGTAGTTCAATTAATTGATAAACTAAACCTTTAGTTGTTGATTGAAATTGATTGATATTTGAACATTGTTCTTTGGTACCGTTCAAGTTGTTTCTCATACTAATCAGGCTCACGAATTCCTATCTGTTTGGTTTGCTAATTACATTGAGAAACAGAGATATAACTCTTTGATATATTTCCTTGATTGATTCTGACTGTCTAGTTGATTCTCTTGGAATTATATTGGAGTTAGTCCATACAGATTGCCGAACGAAATATTGGGTGTGGTTGTTAGACCCCCGCTTTTCAGGCTCAATCAAGTCTTTTCCAACTAACAAGGTTGGATCTAGCAAATGTGATTGATCAATGCGCAACCTGTGATATTTCAATTATAAATATTAACAATGGGGATAATTTGTGTTTCCTCCCCTGTCAAGATCGCTAATTAACGTTTCCTTCCCAAAAAAATTGAAATTAGTGTTTCCTCCCATCGTTATCTTTTTCATTCACTACTCGGTTAGTTGAGTCAGCACCTGTCCATGTGTGGTATAAATTGTACACATGTTTTATGATTGTCCCAAAATACCCTTGACTAACTCATTCTTAATTGTCTATTGCTCTCAAATTCTCAAGAACAGGTCGAGATGAATAATGAAATTGAGCAGAGAAGCTAGGGTTCCTGAAATTTATGAAATGAATTTAGGATTGAATTGATTGTTGCTGCTGTTAAAATCAAGATATGGAAGATGGGTTTCTGGAATATGTATGATTGAGCAGTGAGAGTTGATTTCATCAAACGAATAATTACGGTTCAAAGGTGATTGTCGTGGGTTTTAGGGTTTGAGAAGAAATTACAAGTAGAGATTTGATTACAAGAAGAAGATGAATCAGGTGACTATGCTGCGGCCATGGTTCAGTTAAGGAATTCACCCAGAACAGGACATGGATAGATGGTGGTGTTTGAAATGAATGAAATAGAGAATAACAAGGAAATAGAGTTTTCCCGGTGATATTAACATTGATTGATTTCCTTCCATGGGTTCAGGTGACAGAAGAAGATGGATTCAAAGATACGAATCATTGGTCATGTGGAAACTTTATTCGTCCAATTTTAAAGCTTGAGATTAAACAGCCATGGAAGCAACATAAGAAATTGCATTTAAATGTCCTTTCCTAGAGACTTGAATACATACATGACCTGTTGTTCCGTAGAAAACTAGCAACAAACAATCACCAAATATCTTCCCCTGACCTGGTCTGTAAGTTGGCTTGATAGTACTGGCACCAAATATCTACCCCGCAAAAAAACTTAGAATTAAAGGTAACTCTGAGGTAAAGTAAATATGATCCTGAATTTCTCAATCTCATCACTCTTTTTAACATATGAATTTTAATTTATGATCTCAAATTGGTTTGTCGTGATTGGATGCGTTTGAAATTGATAACTTTTTGTTAATTTAGGTTTGATTCATATGAAATTTTAGTTAATTGGATATTTAACAAAGAAGAAGACGAGCACCAACATGGTTTCTTTCCATCACTTGTTCGATAGAAGTTCTAAGTGACCGGGTTGCTTAAAATGAAATTGGAATGACACATATATTTGGCACAAATATATGAGGGTATTGTGGGTAGTTCACAAAAAACAATAATAAAATTTTCCACGTGGATATTGCTGCTGAATCAGCTAACCGAGTAGTGGATGGAAAATCTAACGATGGGAGGAAATACTAATTTGAATCTTTTTGGGGAGGAAACGCTAATTAGCGATCTTGGCAGGGAAGGAAACACAAAATAGCCCTAAAAAATATAATGCAGAAAAAGAAATAACACAGACACCAGAAGTTTTGTTAACGAGGAAACCACAAATGCAAAAAACCCCGGGACCTAGTCCATATTGAACTCCACCTTGTATTAATCTGCTACTGACACTAGCCTACTGAAAAAGCGGGGGTCTAACAACCACACCAAATATTTCGTTTGGCAATCTGGATAGACAAACTCCAATATACTTTCAAGAGAATCAACTAAACAGTCAGACTCAATCTAGAGAAAAGTATATCAAAAAGTTTTATATCTCTAACTCTCAATTCATTCTGCAATCAACAAATAGGAATTTGCGAACGCGATTGAATGTAAGAGAAATAACTTAAACGGTACCAAAGACCAATGTTCAAGGATCAATCAATTTCAATCAACAACCAAAGGTTGGATGCCCCAATTGATCGATTCAACGCAAAACCTGTGATATTTCAATTATATAACAAAATATAATGCGGAAAAGGACTAACACAGACACCATAAGTTTTGTTAACGAGGAAACCGCAAATGCAGAAAACCCCCGGGACCTAGTCCAGTTTTGAACACCACACTGTATTAAGCCGCTACAAACACTAGCCTCGGACTGGAATGTAGTTTAGCCCTAATAAATCTCACACTGATCAAGGTACGATTGCGATCCTTACGTCTCCGAACCCCAGCAGAATACTACGCACTTGATTCCCTTAGATGATCTCACTCAACACCAAGAGTTGCTACGACCCAAAGTCGAAGATTTGATAAAAAATTCTGTCTCACACAGAAAAGTCTATTGGAATAGATAAATATGTCTCCCACAGAAATGCCTACGAGTTTTGTTCCATCTTTTGATAAATCAAGGTGAACAGGAACCAACTGCCGAACCTATATTCCCGAAGAACATCCTAGAAATATCGATCAGCTCACAATAATCTTAATCGATTAACGAAACAAGATATTGTAGAATCACAAACGATGAGACGGAGATGTTTGTGACTACTTTAGAATCTTACCTATCGGAGATAAATCTCGAGCAAATCTTGACAAAGATAATACTCAATCACGATAGTAAAAGTAAGATCAGAACACGCAACTACATAGAAAATAGTTGGGTTTGGCTTCACAATCCCAATGAAGTCTTTAAGTCGTTAACCTACATGGTTTCGTGAAAAACCTAAGGTTAAAGAAGAATCGACTCTAGTAGCAACTAGTATCAAACAAGAGGTATGGGGATTAGGTTTCCCAGTTGGTAGAGTTCTCCCTTATATAGTTTTCAAATCAGGGTTTGCAATCTTAGTTACCTTGGTAACAAAGCATTCAATATTCACCGTTAGATGAAACCTGATTAGATTCAAGCTAATATCTTTCAACCGTTAGATTGAACTTAGATTGTTATACACAAATGAAATGTACCCTCATTTAGGTTTATGTAACCGTACCTAAACGTGTACACCATGTTAGCTCAACCGTAGTTAACCGAGGTTAGCTATATGAACACTCTCATATCATCCTTATTCATCTTAACCATAACTAGTTCAAATGACTCAAATGAAACTAGTTAAAGAGTTTTTCAATTGCTATATTCTCATAGAAATATACAAGAATACAATTGAAGCAAAATCGGTTTGATTCACTCGAATCAATTCATGAACATTATAGCCACGGTTTGCAAAGAATGCATTCCTTATTATATAAAAATATTTGTTCATGACACAATTGAACTTTAACCATTCAAGTATGCAAACGGGTATGCATACTTGATTAGCCGGATCAAGTTTGGTTTTCGCTAGTATGCGACGGGTATGCATACCTCCAAACCTAGCAGAAATTTCCCGTCATAAACCTACGCAAGTATGCATACGGGTACGTGCACTTAGGTTCCCGGACTTCTCAAACCAACAGGTATGCGTACGGGTAAGCATACTATGGCTCCCGGACATGGATCACATATATGCAAGAGTGTACAACATGTTTATAATCCAATGTTGGTTAAGTGTTCTAAACTCTTATTTCAATCATTGAAACTTTCTTAGAGGATGACAATAGACGTTTTCACACACTATTAACGTCAAAGAAATTTTCAAGTTAGTGAAATAATCATAATGAAACACTCCAAGTCTACACCAAATGATTGTATCATACAAATCATGTAAGATGTTACTCGACAATTTTCACATGATCATCTTTTGACTTTCTTCAAGAATATAAGATGAACTTGGTTGAAGCGAAATCTTACCAACACATATTTCGATAAATATGTAAGCGAGTTAAACTCAGCTCGAAATCTCAAATGTGCATGATCGAAAACCATATAGTAATACGACTTATTTCTCAATATAGGAGATAGAGTAGAAATAGACTTTCCAAGTGATAGATGAGTTTTAGTCTCCACATGCCTTTTGTTGATGAAGTTCCACAAGCTCGCCTTAGTAGTTCTTCGTCTTCAATTGATGAACGTCGTGAAGTCTAATGTTCAACTACACAATCTATCCTAGTATGAGACATCACTATAAGTAGACTAGAACTCAACACTTATAGTTTTGATCACTAACATTGACAAACAAGTTTGAGATAGCAACGCTTGCGAGTTCGACCGAGCAGTGCTATAACAATCTCCCCCTTTGTCAATTTTAGTGACAAAACAATCAATACATATGGATTACAAAATAAATAAATTTTGTAGCTTCTCATCCAAATTCCTGATGTCCTTAGTTCTTCAACATTATTCGAAATCTTCGTCACTTCCAATTACTCCAATGATTCCAAATGTGTTCAACTAAGCATCATCATTGTTGAAGATCCGTAGCTATAACAATGAGAAAACAGTTGCTCAAAATCATTGTTATACAGTGTCATAGTATCATTATACAACATCAAAGTCCAATTGTATCACAACTTTAACAACAATACTATGGTGATATGTATCTCTCCCCCATAGTCAATACTTCATCTCAACATGAAAACCACTCCCCCTTACATAATGATCCGTAAACCATATGTATTTGTAGTGTGAACTACACATTAATTCTCCCCCTTTTTGTCAATATAAATTGGCAAAGGTACGAAAACTAGTGGGATCCTCATGAAATTTTCATAGAGGTACTTCATGACCAAAAGATAACAACATACCAACATGTTTCGATGATTTCACATAGTCGAAACTTAGTGTATTCATCGAGGAGTTTATAAAGATACAAGATAAATCCTACAATATTCCACAACCGCACTCCCCACAAATATTTGGCAATTAAGCACAAGTTCTAATAAGAACTCTCCCCCATAAAATGTCATTCCCGAAAGATAAGAGCGACCTTACTTTCACAAGAAAAAAAGTATTTCTTTGGACATTAACAAATCACTTGAAAACATGAATTTGTATCCAAAAATCACAAGTAATTAACCACAAGGAAAATGATAAATTCAATTTGTATGCTCACATAAGAGAACTTACGGAGCCGCACAGTACATACATAAAGATGTGGATCAGGGAAAGACCAATACTGCGGAATAATCAAAGATTCATTCTATTTTTCATCACTATTGGCACAGTGACATATAATAGACTTAATCTTTGTAAACAAAAGTTCATCCTATGTTCCATCAATATTTGCATAATGACATAATAGGCTTAACTTTTGTAGTCAAAAGTTCATTCTATCTTTTATCAGTACTTTCATACCGACATATAATAGAGTTAACTTTTGAACAAATACGGGAAAGTGAAGGTTCACGGACGTAAACACCATATCCCATAACAATTTGCAATATATAAAACCATAAAGATTAATACTGCAAAATCATCTTCTAAATAAACTTTAGAATTTAAACAAATAAATCTAAAAATATTGCAATATGAAAACGTTGCAATCGCAATGTGTACTCACAATAATGGCTATTCCAAACCCTAGTAATCCTTCTTAAAACACAAGAATAAATTCTCATAAGAAGTTTCCTAGATAATAATCAAACAAAAAACTTAGAAATGATCCGCAACCAGAGAACGAACAAGGGTAAGTTCATCAAATGATTTTTTAGCTCGTTTTTCAGAAATGCAAGGTTCTTTGATGCAATTTCAAGTTGTTCACAAACGACCTCAAAATCTTGAAGAAGATTTCCAACCAATTGAAGAGACATTTGAACTGGAAGATATTTTTCATGATCAATTGCTTGAAAGAAAATAATGGAAATGGGTTCTTCGTGAAGTTCAAACACTTTGGTATCATCAAACTTGTCTTCCGTATTGCATCCCTCCATTGTACACACCAAAATCAAGAGATGTCTTGACGTTACCGAACAAGTATATATCAGCAAAGTTACACCAAAATCAAGAGATGTCTTGATATATATATAAGGGATTTTCACAAGGAAATCCTAGGGGTTACAGGTAACCGTTTGGTAAAAGGTTGGGTGCACAAAATTCATGGTTATGACCCAGGAATCCAGAGGAGCAAATGTTTAGGAGCATGTTGAAAACAAGTTCTGACCCCATGACAGGAAACTTTGGCTCACGAAGAGAGCAACACAAAGTTGAAAATCAACTGTCATTGAGGAAGAACAATCTAAAGTTTTGTACAAGGCATCAGATTGACAACACTTAAAAATAGTCTGGAGCAAGGATCAGAAGGGAGGAACAACATCAATACAAAAAGTACAACATGGACCATTTGTCAAGAAATAAACATCTTCTTGAGAGTTATGTGTATCATCTCATGATCTCACAGAGGATACACATAAGGAAATGGTCAGGTTGTAATATGATGAGCATGAAGCTCATCAGGGGTATTGACATTTTCTTTTTCACTCCCTTGACATAAAACAAAAGTCTTATGAGAATCTTCAAAAAATTTAACAAGAGAAGGACAAAAGTTACCTGAACCGGTTGTTTTTCTCGCCTTCTTGATCTTGCGCTTGAGACTATTGATACTGGTCTTGAGTTTCAAAACACGATTATTGATGTGAATATAATCAGGAACACTTATTTTACGAGCAAGATCATCTTTGAAGAAAAGAGAGGAGTTTGCAGTTTTCTTCTTCATTCGAAACCTTTTTCTCTTTACAGACCTTTCAGAGTTATCATTCATCCATATAACACTGTTCTTTTTATAGTTGTAAGTAGAAGTTGTGTTATATTTACAATCAGGAATTGTCCCATCACAGCACTTTTCTTGATTGTGAGATGAATCTCTAATAGTATATTGAGAAGCTGGTTTGATTACTTCTTTGGACATCCAGACAAGAATTTTACGAAGTTTTTCATTCCGTAAGCGAAGATGACATCTTATTTCAATGTGACATTTTTTCCGTAATAATAACAATTGACCGAAATGGTTTTAACCATTCTCAACTGAGCAGTACTCGAGGGATGACATTCTTGGTTTCTAGAGACATCTGCTGCTGGAGACAGTTTTTCACTTTTATTTTTGGTGAAATTTTCAGCTTGGGGAGGAACAAAATTGATCTTACCAGTACTTGGAACGTCTATACCCTTATAGCCCAGACCACGTGTATCACGGTGATCTTTACATGCTCCAAGCATAGAAGATAATTTTGTAGAACTAGGATTGAATTTTTTTCAAATCCTCTTCCAAAGATTTAACCTTCTCAAGAGCAGCACTAAGCTCAGTCTCCAATTGTTTTTCTCGGGTGAGAAAAACTTTTTCTCTGTCATTTAAACTATTTTGTTGAGAGTCATACCTTGCATTGGTTTCTGCAAGTCTTTCTTTCAACATAAAGAGATTTTGACGAAGTTCATCACATTCAGAATTCTTTGAACATAGATCTTCCTCACGATCTTTAAGAATAGATTGTATCAAACTATAACCACAGTCATAACCCTTAAAGAGTTTTCTCATTTTCATGTTTTCAAGACAGAGAGCAGAAATTCAGCCAAACAAGGTGTTGACTTTTCTTTCTTTAGGAGATGATCAAAAAGCTTGATGTACTGTGAGACTTCCTCATCAACATTTTGTCCCTCTTCAGAATCACTTTCATCAGAGAGTTCATCCAACTGTTCATCTAGGCGTGCTTCCCAGTTATACACGGTTTTAGAAGAAGGAGTAGACATGAGAGATTTCTCAGGAAAAACAAGACTTTGGACCAGGTTAGAATGTTTCTGAGCTGGTGATACGTTTTCAGAGATGTTATCATCCATAGTCAGATCGCTTCAAACACAGACTTATCAGGTCTTAAACGTGTTTGCCTGCTCTGATACCAATTGAAAAAGCGAGGGTCTAACAACCACACGCAATATTTCGTTTGACAATCTGAATAGACAAACTCCAATATACTTTCAACAGAATCAACTAGACAGTCTGACTCAATCTAGAGAAAAGTATATCAAAGAGTTTTATATCTCTAACTCTCAATTCAATCCGCAATCAGCAAATAGGAATTTACGAGCTCGATTGAATGTAATATAAATAACTTAAACGGTACCAAAGACCAATGTTCAAGGATCAATCAATTTCAATCAACAGCCAAAGGTTGGATTTCCCAATTGATCGATTCAACCACAACCTATGATATTTCAATTATATAACAAAATATAATGCGAAAAACAAATAACACAGACACCAGAAGTTTTTTTAACGAGGAAACCGCAAATGCAGAAAAACCTCGGGACCTAGTCCAGTTTTGAACACCACACTGTATTAAGCCGCTACAGACACTAGCCTACTACCAATGAACTTCAGACTGGAATGTAGTTGATCCCTAATCAATCTCACACTGATCAAGGTACAGTTGTGCTCCTTACGTCTCTAAACCCCAGCAGGATTGTACCCACTTGATTCCCTTAGTTGATCTCACCAACAACCAAGAGTTGCTACGACCCAAAGTCGAAGACTTGATAAACAAATCTGTCTCATACAGAAAAGTCAATTGGAATAGATAAATCTGTCTCCCACAGAAATACCCATGAGTTTTGTTCCGTCTTTAGATAAATCAAGGTGAACAAGAACCAATTGATATACCGGACTTATATTCCCGAAGAACAACCTAACAATTCAATCACCTCACAATAATCTTAATCGATTAACGAAACAATATATTGTGGAATCACAAATGATGAGATGAAGATATTTGTGACTACTTTTCAATCTTACCTATCGGAGATAAAAATCTCAAGCAAATTTTAACAAAGATAATACTCAATCATTGTAGTAAAACTAAGATCAGAACACACAACTATAGATAAAATAGTTGGGTGTGGCTTCACAATCCCAATGAAGTCTTTAAGTCGTTAACCTACAGGGTTTCGTGAAAAACCTAAGGTTAAAGGAGAATCGACTCTAGTCGCAACTAGTATCACACAGGAGGTGTGGGGATTAGGTTTCCAAGTTTCTAGAGTTTCCCCTTATATAGTTTTCAAATCAAGGTTTACAATCTTAGTTACCTTGGTAACAAAGCATTCAATATTCACCGTTAGATGAAACCTGATTAGATTCAAGCTAATATCTTTCAACACTTAGATCGAACTTAGCTTGTTATACAGAAATGAAGTGTACCCTCATTTAGGTTGATGTAATCGTACCTAAACGTGTACACCATATTGGCTCAACCGTAGTTAACCGAGGTTAGCTATATAATCACTCTCATATCAACCTTATCCATTTTAACGATAACTAGTTCAAATGACTCAAATGAAACTAGTTTTTTTTTTTTGAATCACATGTATTATCATTAATAATAAAAGGCTTTTTACATCAAGAGTTGAAAAAAGGAGAATAGAAAAACCAGAAACAAATGAAACATCACTCAAAGCCCACTAAAGGCCCACAACACAAATTTAGATAAATTTGTAATAATTTACATTAGGCATTTCAACTCTAACAAGAGAAGAAGGTCCTCCAATGCAAATCTGTCTTTCACCTGGAGCTAGTGATACACCTTTTTTAACAATTCCATCTGCAGAAAAATTCACCTCCCTGTAACAATGCACATATCTGATTTGTGATAGCTTCCTCACTGAATTTTTCCATTTCCCTCTTATGAACCATGACACTTTCCTTTGAGCAAAGTCATTCACTACTGTTTTAGAGTCAGAAACAATCATAGCTTTCGGTTTACCCCATTCAATTGTCAATTCCAAAGCACATATAGCAACATATATCTCTGCAATATAATTAGAAGCAATACCAATCCCTTATGTTAGAATGCCAAGTACCTGACAATGGTGATCTATGACAACCACTCCAAAGCCTACAGCTTCAGGATTGCCCAAAGAAGAGCCATCACAACAGAACATAGTGAAATCAGGTCCTGGAGGAAGCCAATGACATTCTTTGATACTTTGAAATCTGGAATTTTTGATGCTCAATTGAAATGCTGCAATAATATGAAGGTCATGATTCTGGTTCTATTTATTACCAGATATTCTTAAGCCTTCTTGTGTTATCAAGTTCATAACTCTGCTCTTGAAGCTGGGAATGTTTGGTTTAATTTCTTCAAAAAATTTCTTATTTTTCTGGAACTACAATTCCTTGAGAATAATGCATGCTGCAGTTAGCCATACTTGCTAAATCAAAGGGATTTTATTTATTGTTCTTCTCCATATATCATTAAAAAAATTTAGTTGATCAAACTGAAAGAATGAGCATATCCACTTCCAAATTGCTACACTGAAACTACACTCCCATAAGAGATGATTCATGCTATCTTGAGCTTCCTCACAAATGCAGCATCTAGAAACCATTTCATACCCTTTATTAACCATGATGGTATCATCCAGATATACACCTTGAATCATTTTCCATACATTACTTGCCACACTAGGATGAATGAATGAATTCCAGATAAACTTAGTCCAATATAAGGTAGATTCTTTACATCTGATCTTATGAACAGTATCATGAACTGAGAATGAGCCTTGCAGATTTCCTATCCATATAAGTCCATCACTCCCACCTGCAACTGTTGGCATTAAGGTAGTTTGAATTATTTGTTGAAGTTCTGCAGATAAAGACCACAAACCATCTGTTAGAGCATTGCTCGGTCGACCTCGCATGTGTTGATATCTTAAGCATGTTTGTCAATGTTAGGGATCAAAACTATAAGTCTTGATTTCTAGTCTACTATAGCTAAGGTCTCGGACTAGGATAGAAAGTGTAGTTGAGCTCAAGAACTCCATGGCGATCATCATACAAGACGAAGGACTACTCAAGGAACTGGTGGATCTTCAACGACTAAAAGGTATGTGGAGACTTGAACTTATCTATTACTCAAAAGTCTATCTACTCTATCTCCTATCTTGAGACAAAAGTCGTTGTGCTATATAGACTTTGATTATACACATTTGCTATTTCGATCCGAGTTTATCTCGCCTATCTATTTCTCGGAATATGTTTGGCAAGCTTTCGCTTTTACCAAACTTATCTTT
This sequence comes from Papaver somniferum, assembly GCF_003573695.1. Taxonomy (NCBI): domain Eukaryota; kingdom Viridiplantae; phylum Streptophyta; class Magnoliopsida; order Ranunculales; family Papaveraceae; genus Papaver; species Papaver somniferum. Next base: position 120,298,016 of record NC_039363.1, on the reverse strand, counting down.
ACCTAGTGACGAAAGTCATGTTATGTTTCAATCACTTTGAAAATGGCTTTGATGACGATAGTCGATTCTTTATGTCTAACGACTATTATAACATTATAGAAGAATGTTTCAATGATTGAAATGAGAGTTTAGATTATATAACCAATGGTGGATATAAGCATTGTTGTGGAAACACATATATGTATAAGTCCTTATTCCTTGAACCGAAGTTTGCGAACTTTGTTGATCAAGAGAACCGGAACAAGAGCCGTGAACTCAATCCGCGAACCCAGTCCGCGAACTGACGGAAGTTCTCGACCCGAGAAAATCTGCTGGAGTTTGAGAACTCCTTCCGGGAACTTAAGTCCGCGAACTTGAGTTAGGTTATATCTAAAGACGATTGTTTGTGAACTCATGTTTATATAAACTAAGGAATGCAAGTTTGCAACCGTGGCTATAAATTTCATAAACCGGTTCGAGTGAATCAAATCGTTTTTGCTTCAATTGTGTCTTGTGTAGTTATATAAGATTTCCTTGCAATTGAACAACTCTCTAACTAGTTCATTTGAGTCATTTGAACTAGTTATGGTGAAGAAGAGATTGGTTGATATGAAAGTACTCATATGGCTAACCATTTGGTTAAATGTTATTGAACCAACAAATGTACATGTTTGGGTACGGTTACACAAACCTAAAATCATACATTTCACTTGTGTGTAACAAGCTAGGTTTTTCGATCTAACGGTTGAAAGATATTAGCTTGAATCTAAATCAGGTTTTCATCTAACGGTGAATATTGAATGCTTTGTTACCAAGCTAACATTGATTGCAAACCCTGATTTGAAAGACTATATAAAGGAGAACTCTAGCAACTGGGAAACCTAATCCCACACCTTCTGTGTGATACTATTTGCATAGCTAGAGTCGATTCTCCTTTTACCTTTGGTTTCTTCTTCTAAACCAGGTTAACGACTTAAAAAATTCATTGGGATTGTGAAGCCATACCGATACTACTTTTTCGTAGTTGTGTGATCTGATCTTGCATATTCTATCGTACGAGTATAATCGCAAGAATTGGCTTGAGATTAATATCTCTGATAGGCAAGATATAAAAGTAATCACAAACATCTTCGTCTCATCGTTTGTGATTACACAACATCTTCTTTCGCCGTGTCGATTAAGATTGTTGTGAGGTGATTGATAGTAGTAGGCCGTTCTTCGGGAATATAAGTCCGGTTTATCAATTGGTTTCTGTTCACCTTGATTTATCAAAATACGGAACAAAAACTCGTAGGTATTTCTGTGGGAGACAGATTTATCTATTACTATAGAATTTTCTGTGTGATACATATTTGTTTATTAAAGTCTTCGACTTTGGGTCATAGCAACTCTTAGTTGTGGGTGAGATCAGCTAAGGGAATCAAGTGGGTAGCATCCTGCTGGAATCAGAGACGTAGGAGCATAACTGTACCTTGGATCAGTGTGAGATTGATTGGGGTTCAACTACAGTCCAGACCGAAGTTAGTTTGGAGTAGGCTAGTGTCTGTAGCGGCTTAATACAGTGTGTTCAATTTGGACTAGGTCCCGGGGTTTTTCTGCATTTGAGGTTTCCTCGTTAACAAAATTCAGGTATCTGTGTTATTTCTATTTCCACATTATATTGTTTATCTTTATAATTGAAATATCACAGGTTGTGCGTTAGGATCAATCAATTAGAATATCCAACCTTTGGTTGTTGATTTAAATTGATTGATACTTGGATATTGGTCTTTGGTACCATGCAAGTTATCTCTCTTTGATAAAGACTCGCAAATTTCTATTTGCTTGAGTATAGATCAAATTGAGAGATTGAGATATTAACTCTTTGATACGCTTTTATCTATATTGAGTCTGACTGTCCAGTTAATTCTCTAGAAAGTATATTGGAGTTTGTCCATACAGATTGCTAAGCGAAATATTGGGTGTGGTTGTTGTACCCCCACTTTTTCACCATCCACCAACAAATCTGAGACTTTTAACATTATATTGGCCTTAACAAATGATGTGAAGTCAACTTGATCAATCAAAGGACTATCACCAATCCATGTGTCAAACCACATAGAAATGCTTTGCCCATCACTAATGTTCCACCTTATATCCTCCTTAAGAGATTCCCATGCCCATTTTAGCCCTAGCCAGACTGAAGAGAGCTGCCAATTTGTACTCCATTGGCCATATTGGTTTAGAAATTTAGCTTTGAAGAATTGAGCCCAATCTTCATCTGACTTTTGAATCTTCCACATCATTTTCATGAGTAATGCCTTGTTAATAATTTCTAATCTTTGAATGCCAACCCACCTTCATTATAAGGAGTGCAAACTTTCCTCCAGGAAAAAGAAGTATACATTCTAGTTTCTCCATCACCTAACCAAATGAAATTTCTTATAATTTTTTCACAAATGAAACTAGTTAAAAAGTTGTTCAATTGCTATATTCTCATAGAAATATACAAGAACGCAATTGAAGAAAAATCGGTTTGATTCACTCGAATCAATTCATGAACATTATAGCCACGGTTTGCAAAGAATGCATTTCTTATTATATTATATAAAAGTATTTGTTCATGATACAACCGATTTTAGAACTTTAACCATTCAAGTATGCAAACGGGTACGCATACTTGAATAGCCGGACCAATTTTGGTTTTCGCCAGTATGCGAACGGGTACTCGTACCTCCAAACCCAGCAAAAATTTCCGTTCACAAAACCTACACCAGTATGCGTACGGGTACGCACATTTAGGTTCCAGGACTTCTTAAACCAAAAGGTACGCATACGGGTATGCATACTATGGTTCCCGGACATGGATCACATATATGCAAGAGTGCACAACATGTTTATAATCCAATGTTGGTTAAGTGTTCTAAACTCTTATTTCAATCATTGAAACTTTCTTAGAGGATGACAATAGCTGTTTTCACACACTATTAGCAACAAAGAAATTTTCAAGTTATTGAAATAATCATAACAAAATTATTTGTCACACAAACCATGTAAGATGTTACTCGGCAATTTTCACATGATCATCTTTTGACTTTCGTCAAGAATATAAGATGAACCTGGTTGAAGCAAAATCTTACCAACACATATTTCGAGAAATATGTAAGCGAGTTAAATTCAACTCGAAATCTCAAATGTGCATAATCGAAAACCACATAGTAATACGACTTATGTCTTAATATAGGAGATAGAGTAGAAATAGACTTTCCAAGTGATAGATGAGTTTTAGTCTCCACATACCTTATGTTGATGAAGTTCCACAAGCTCGCCTTAGTAGTTCTTTATCTTCAACTGATGAACGCCGTGAAGTCTAATGCTCAACTACACAATCTATCCTAGTCTGAGACATCACTATAAGTAGACTAGAAATCAAGACTTATAGTTTTGATCACTAACATTGACAAACAAGATTGAGATAGCAACGCTTGCGAGTTCGACCGAGCAGTGCTCTAAAAAATAGGTAGCAGGTGTTGGAGCACTGCTCAGTGGAACTCTCAAGTGTTACTATCTAAAGCTTGTTTGTCAATGTTAGTGATCAAAACTATAAGTCTTGATTTCTAGTCTACTTATAGTGATGTCGCGTATTAGGATAGATTGTGTAGATGAACATTAGACTTCACTGCGTTTATCAATTGAAGACGAAAAACTACTAAGGCGAGATTGTGGAACTTCATCAACAAAAGGTATGTGGAGACTAAAACACATCTATCACTTGGAAAGTCTATTTCTACTCTATCTCCTATGTTGAGACATAAGTCTTATTACTATATGGTTTTCGATTTTGCACATTTAAGATTTCGAGATGAGTTTAACTAACTTACATATTTCTCGAAATATGTGTTGGTAAGCTTTTGTTGCAACCAAGTTCATCTTATATTCTTGACGAAAGTCAAAAGGTGATCATGTGAAAATTGCCGAGTAAAATCTTACATGGTTTGTGTGATAAAATAATTTCGTTATGATTATTTCAATAACTTGAAAATTGCTTTGATGCTAATAGTGTGTGAAAACGGATATTGTCATCCTCTAAGAAAGTTTCAACGATTGAAATAAGAGTTTAGAACACTTAACCAACATTGGATTATAAACATCTTGTGCACTCTTGCATATATATGATCCATGTCCGGGAAAAATAGTATGCATACCCGTATGCCTACCTGTTGGTTTGAGAAGTCCGAGAACCTAAGTGCGCGTACCCGTATGCATAATGGCATAGGTTTGTGACCAATTTTCTTCTCGGTTTAGAGGTATGCGTACCCGTTCACATATTGGCGAAAACCAAACTTGGTCCGGCTATTCAAGTATGCGTACTCATTTTGTTATGAACAAATACATTTATATAATAAGGAATGCATTCTTTGCAAACTGTGGCTATAATTATCATGAATTGGTTGGAGTAAATCAAACCGATTTTGCTTCAATTGTGTTTTTGTATACTTCTATGAGAATATAGAAATTGAACAACTCTTTAACTAGTTTCATTTGAGTCATTTGAACTAGTTATGGTTAAGATGAATAAGGTTGATATGAGCGTGTTCATATAGATAACCTCAGTTAACTACTGTTTAGCCAACATGGTGTACACATTTAGGTACGGTTAAATAAACCTAAATGAGGGTACATTCATTTGTGTATAACAAGCTAAGTTCGATCTAACGGTTGAAAGATATTAGCTTGAATCTAAACAGGTTTTCATCTAACGATGAATATTGAATGCTTTGTTACCGAGGTAACTAAGATTGCAAACCCTGATTTGAAAACTATATAAAGGAGAACTCTAGCAACTGGGAAACCTAATCCCTATACCTCCTATGTGATACTAGTTGCGACTAGAGCCGATTCTGTTTTAACCTTAGGTTTTTCACGAAACCATGTAGGTTAACGACTTAAAGATTTCATTGGGATTGTGAATCCAGACCCAATTATTTTCTCTGTAGTTGCGTGTTCTAATCTTAATTTTACTATCGTGATTGAGTATTATCTTTGTTAATATTTTCTTGAGATTTATCTCCGATAGGTAAGATTTTAAAGTAGTCACAAACATCTCCGTCTCATCGTTTGTGATTCTACAATATCTTGTTTCGTCAATCGATTAAGATTATTGTGAGGTGATCGATATTTCTAGGCTGTTCTTCGGGAATATAAGTCCAATATATCAATTGGTTCCTGTTCACCTTGATTTATCAAAAGATGAAACAAAACTCGTAGGTATTTCTGTAGGAAACAGATTTATCTATTCCAATAGACTTTTCTGTGTGAGACAGATTTGTTTATCAAGTCTTCGACTTGGGGTCGTAGCAAATATTGGTTGTGGGTGAGATCAACTAAGGGAATCAAGTGTGTAGAATCCCGCTGGGATTCAGAGATGTAAGGAGTGCAACTGTACCTTGATCAGTGTGAAATTGATCCTTGAACATTGGTCTTTGGTACCGTTCAAGTTATTTGTCTTATATTCAATCGGGCTCGCAAATTCCTATTTGTTGATTGCAGATTTAATTGAGAGATAGAGATATAAAAAACACTTTGATATACTTTTCTCTAGATTGAGTCTGACTGTCTAGTTGATTCTCTTGAAAGTGTATTGGAGTTTGTCTATTCAAATTTCCAAACGATATATTGGGTGCGGTTGTTAGACCCCCGCATTTTTAATTGGTATCAGATCATGCAAACACATTTAAGACCTAATAAGTCTGTGTTTGTAGCGATCTAAATATGGACAGAAGTGCTATCTCTATAAATGTACCGCCAGGCTTCGACGTCTCAAATTACTTATGGTGAAAAATTGTTATGCGTGCCTTTCTTCAAGCGCGTGATTTTCAATCATGGGTTTATGTGGTTAATGGCTCTAATCCTCCGGAAGTTACAGAAGGCGGTGTAACAGTTCCAAAGGATATTGGTAGACATGATATTGCCGAGATTCTTGCTGCAAAGAAAAATTCTAATGGATTAAATTTTATCATTCATGCCATTACCACAAAGCTCCGGCATCATGTGACTACTTGCACAACGTCTAAAGATGCTTGGGATATCATAGAAACCGTATTTGAAGGGAATACCTGTGAAAATGAAGCTAGGCTTCAAAACCTAAATTCTGATCGGGAAAACCTTCGTATGGAAGATGAAGAATCATTTGATGAGTTTAATCACAAAGTGTCTGAAATTGTTAATGAATTTTTTTCATTGGGTAACACTATTCCTGAAAAGGACATTGTGATGAAAATTCTCAGATCGTTGCCATCCAGATACGATTCTAAGAAGCATGCCATCGTTGAAGGAAATAACCTTGCAACTATTTCTAGAAATACTCTGGTTGGGAAGTTAAAGATCTTTGATCATGAGCATACATCCAAATCCGGAAAGGATGTTCCTTTCAAAGCACAGAAGAACACTAAATTACTTGACAAAAGTAAGAGTGTTTGCATCTCTGAAGATGATCTTTCCAAGGATGATTCATCAGATGAAGATCTTGACAAGTCAGTCTCCCTGATCACAAGACAGTTTAGGGATCTTCTTTGAAGATAAGTAAACGGTTCTCCAGAGATAAACATAGGTCATCAGTTAAACCCCATAATCGTGTTCCTCCTAAAAACAAGGATATTGATGAAACTGATGACGAGCATATGCCTCAGTGCTTTAAGTGTAAAGATTTTGGTCATTTTGCAAATGAGTGTCCAAATCGGAGAAAATACACTGGGAACAAAGGTCTAGCTGCAACTCTTGATGAAATGTATGACAACTATGATTCTAATGAAGACGAAAAATCAAGTGGTGCACTTCTTTGTGAAAATATTAATTTTGATAATTGTATCAATACATACATCAATCTCGATATTCTTTCATAATACATCTCAACCGGTCTGGTAGAAAAGTGATCTATTTGTTTCTACTGGAAATATTTCGTCTGATTTTTCAGGTTCCACTATGTGTCTAGGTGCTTACACATCTCGGGCGTCTGGATCATCCTACTTGTTGACATGCTCTTATTGTTCTCTCAGAGTTCATGAACTTTCAAAGTGTTTCAAGTACAAACACATAATAAGATACGTTAACAAACTTCAACGAAGAGCGAATCGATTAGCAAACAAGCTCAAACTTGTTCAAAAATCATCAGAGGTATGTAAACTCATCTCTTCTTCGAAGAAGTTAGTTTCCAAAGAAAAGACTATACCACTAGAGGAAAAATTATGGTCTAAACATTATGTGAAACAGGGTTCTATGAATTCCTTTCGAAAAGGTTATGGTGGACAGATTATTGTTCACCCCAGCACAACTTGATTGTGTTGGTTGGTGCATCTTGTCTCATGTGCCTGATAAAAAGAGACAAGATTGTGCACACCTCGGGCTTTAGGAAAAGAAAATTGTTTTTTAATTGTTTTGATTTTCTCTTTTTAGTTTTGATGTAATATGCAAGTCTGGAATTCGTTCTTCTTTTCATATATAATTGATATTGGAAGGGACCTCCCTGTTTAATAAATAAAAGAGGGTTATTCTCGAGAATTCTACCCTCTTTAGGGTTGAGAGTTGTGTGTACGTGAACTTATTTGTTTAAAGGTTACGTAACCCTACATTCCTTTTTTACTTCTCTGAAAAACTCTTTTTATCTCAAGACTGCTTGTTGAGTCTGATTTGTGAATTCCTCCCACAATCTCATACGTGTATGGAGATTCCAAGCATTATGTCTTCTGATGGAAAAGATGTTAATATGATTGACAAGCCATCAATCATGAAGGAAAAAGATAAATCTCATGTATCTTCAACTTTGAAAAGAAAAAGGAGGAATGTAAGAAAACCAAGAGTTGTTCCGTCTAATCAACAGAAGTTCTCTAGGATTCTTGCAGAGTTGAAGGAAACAAGAAAGGAGATTCAAGAAATAGATTTTGTTTTTAGGACTCTCGAAATTCAGAAGGCCCTGGTTCGACATCAGTCTAAAAGGTTTGTTGGAAATAACTCTTTTCTTCATGAACCTTATGTTCCTATGGATGTTGACGGAAAGGAGTTCGGGGACGATAAAGAATTTTTTTAGAGGTCTTAATGTCTAGGAAACTTCTTATGAGAATTTATTCTTGTGTTTTAAGAAGGATAACTAGGGTTTGGAATATCCATTATTGTGAGTACACATAGATATTGCCAACGTTTTCATCTTTCAATGTTTTTAGATTTATTTGTTTAAATTCTAATGCTTATTTGGAAGATGATTTTTGCAGTATTAATCTTTATGGTTTTATATATTGCAAATTATTATGGGATATGTTGTTTACGTCCGTGAACCTTGACTGTCCCATATTTGTTCAAAAGTTAACTCTATTATATGTCGGTATGAAAGTATTAATAAAAGATAGAATGAACTTTTGACTACAAAAGTTAAGCCTTTTATGTCATTATGAAAATATTGATGGAAGAAAGGATGAACTTTTGTTTACAAAGATGAAGTTTAGTATATGTCATTGTGCAAATAGTGATGAAAAATAGAATGAATCTTTGATTATTCTGCAATATTGGTCCGTCCTTGATCCATATCTTTGTGTATATACTGTGTTGCTCCGAATGTTCTCTTATGTTGAGCATGGCCAATTGAATTGATCATTTTCCTTGTGGTTACTTCAACTGTGATTTTTGGATACAAATTCATGTTTTCATGTGATTTGTTAATGTCCAAGGAAATCCTTCTTTTCTTGTGAATAAGGTCGCTCTTGTTGTTCTTTCAGGAATGATATTTTATGGGGGGAGTTCTTAATTGAACTTGTGCTTAATTGCCAAATCTTTGTGGGGACTGCTCTGTGGAATATTATAGGAGTTATCTTGTATCTTTATAAACTCCTTGATGATTACACTAAGTTTCGACTATGTGAAATCTTCGAAACAAGTTGGTATGTTGTTCTCTTTTGGTCATGAAGTATCTCTATGAAAATTTCATGAGGATCCCACTAGTTTTCGTACGTTTTCCAATTTATATTGACAAAAGGGGGAGAATTAATGTGTAGTTCACACTACAAATACATATGGTTTACGGATCATTATAGCATGAAACAGTGATAAGTGTCATTGTTGTTTCTCAGGAATGTTTCGAATTGATTTAGAGAAATATAGAACTACTATATTCAGAATACAAGATAGTGTTATCAGTCTTACAAACTGAGAAAACTATTATATGTATGAAGCCGTATTACATGTATTCATACACGTAGCGGAGTAGCTATATATCGACTTTCAGTTTTGTGTGATATGCATATTCGTATATACATCATGGGAGAATCTGTTTGTTTCGTGATCCAGATAGGTATGTATATTCGTATACAAACAATTGTGGAACTGTGGTAAGGGAATCGGGTTAAAATAATCAAACCGGTATGCGAGCCAAAATAGTTCTATATTCTAGAACCAGTTTAGTACCCAAACCGGTACGCAAAATGAGTGTTTTGTGAACTCCAGAACCAGCAAAGGTCTAAGAGTTTGCAAACCGGTACATGAACTAAAAAATTATGTAGACTTCAGAACTTTGAGTTGGGTCAAAGTTTGCAAACTGTTACGTGAACTGAAAAGTTCTGTAGAGTCTGGAACTTGGTAATTTCATAAGTGTGCAAACCGGTTTATGAAATGAAAAGTTCTGTTGACTCCCGAACTCGGTAATTGCATATGAGTTTTCAAACCGGTCCGCGTACTATGACTCGTCCAATTCACGAACGGTTCAAGTAATTATACCTTCTACATTTACAATTAATGTCGACCATGATTCAGTTACGATTAAATTATTTCTATAAAGTAATTTGCATTTGATCTTTTCTCTAATTAACACTTGACTCAATTGATCACATGATTGTGACTCAATACTAATGTCTTAGTGAAGATGAAAATGAGTGTTAAGCTTTTAAGTTCAAATCGGCTAATTTCGCCTAACCATGTTGAACATAGTCTTTACACACGGTTCGGTTACAGTTTACCTAACCATAGTGTATATCTTGTATATGTGATTAAGATTCAAAGCCTTCATCTAACGGTGGATATTGTTTGCTTGGTTCCAAAGCTATCTTAGCTTAAACCTAAAGCAACTTAGGCTTTGAAGTATATATAAGGGGAACTCTTGGAAACTTGTATCTTTGAATCCCGAAACTACTTTTTGGTGTGTCTTAGTTGTATCTAGAGTCGTCCTCTCCAGAAACCCTTTTAGGGTTTAACAACTATAAAGACTTCATAGGGATTCGTGAAGCCAGGTCCAATTATCTTTTATCTTGATAACTTGAGTATCCTGATCTTGATTGTTTGTAGAGCTTGCTCCAACGATCAAGATAGATAGTAATCAACAAAGTCTCTCCGTCTCATACTTTGTTGATTCCGCAATTTTTATATTTGTAAGGTGAATAATAATCTAGGCTGCACTTCGGGTTGCATAAGTCCGAATTTTGAGGATAGCCATACTTTTGTCTAAGTTGCTATCGATTTCCATCACCAGGATCTATCGTTTGATTTGATCATCCTTTTAGATCGTAAATCAGGAAATCAATTATAGGCTTAATATGGGTGGGTGGGGTGGGGGGGGGTGAATATTTGGTTTAAAGTCTTCAATTAAGATTGAAGCAACTCTTAGTTGTGGGCGAAATCATCTAAGGGGATCGATTGCACAGAGTCTTGCGATATTCAACATGCGTAAGGAGCGCGACTGTACCTTAATCGGTGGATTTCCTTTTAGGGATCAACTACATTCTAGACCGAAGTTAATTATGAAAAAGCGGGGTCTAACAACCACATCCAATATTTCGTTTGGAAATCCGAATAGACAAACTCCAATATACTTTCAAGAGAATCAACTAGACAGTCAGACTCAATCTAGAGAAAAGTATATCAAAGAGTTTTATATCTCTATCTCTCAATTCAATCCGCAATCACCAAATAGGAATTTGCGAGCTCGATTGAATATAATAGAAATAACTTGAACGGTACCAAAGACCAATTTTCAAGGATCAATCAATTTCAATCAACAACCAAAGGTTGGATTTCCAAATTGATTGATTCAACACACAACCTGTGATATTTCAATTATATAACAAAATATAATTCGGAAAAGAAATAACACAGACACCAAAAGTTTTGTTAACGAGGAAACCGCAAATGCACAAAAACCCCATGACCTAGTCCAGTTTTGAATACCACACTGTATTAAGCCGCTACAGACACTAGCCTACTACCAATGAACTTCGGACTGGAATGTAGTTGAGCCTTAATCAATATCACACCGATCAAGGTACATTTGCGCTCCTTACGTATCTAAACCCCAGTAGGATACTACGCACTTGATTCCCTTAGCTGATCTCACCCAACACCAAGAGTTGCTACGACCCAAAGTCGAAGACTTGATAAAAAAATCTGTCTCACACAGAAAAGTCTATTGGAATAGATAAATCTGTCTCCCGCAGAAATACCTACGAGTTTTGTTCCGTCTTTTGATAAATCAAGGTGAACATGAACCAATTGATATACCGAACTTATATTCCCGAAGAAAAACCTATAAATATCGATCACCTCACAGTAATCTTAATCGATTAACGAAACAAGATATTGTATAATCACAAACGATGAGACGAAGATGTTTGTGACTACTTTTCAATCTTACCTATCGGAGATAAATCTCAAGAAAATCTTAACAAAGATAATACTCAATAACGATAGTAAAAGTAAGATCAGAACACTCAACTACATAGAAAATAGTTGGGTCTGGCTTCACAATCCCGATGAAGTTTTTAAGTCGTTAACCTACTGGGTTTCGTGAAAAACCTAAGGTTAAAGGAGAATCGACTCTAGTCGCAACTAGTATCACATAGGAGGTGTGGGGATTAGGTTTCCCAGTTAATAGAGTTCTCTTTTGTATAGTTTTCAAATTTGGGTTTGCAATATTAGTTATCTTGGAAACAAAGCATTCAAAATTCACCGTTAGATGAAAACCTGATTAGATTCAAGCTAATATATTTCGACCGTTGGATCGAACTTAGCTTGTTATACACAAATGAAATGTACCCTCATTTAGGTTTATGTAACCGTACCTAAACGTGTACACCATATTGGCTCAACAGTAGTTAACAGAGGTTAGCTATATGAACACTCTCATATCAACCTTATTCATCTTAACCATAACTAGTTCAAATGGTTCAAATAAAATTAGTTAAAAAGTTGTTCAATTGCTATATTCTCATAGAAGTATACAAAAACACAATTGAAGAAAAATCGGTTTGATGCACTCGAATCAATTCATGAACATTATAGCCACGGTTTGCAAAGAATGCATTCCTTATTATATAAATGTATTTGTTCATAATAAAACCGATTTTAGAACTTTAATCATTCAAGTATGCAAACGGGTACACATACTTGAATAGCCGGACCAAGTTTGGTTTTCTCCAGTATGCGAATGGGTATGCATACCTCCAAACCCAGCAGAAAATTCCGGTCACAAACCTATGCCAGTATGCATACGGGTATGCACACTTAGGTTCCAGGACTTCTCAAACCAACAGGTACGCATACGGGTATGCATACTATAGTTCCCGGACATGGATTCACATATATACAAGAGTGCTACATGTTTATAATCCAATGTTGGTTAAGTGTTCTAAACTCTTATTACAATCATTGAAAATTTCTTAGAGGATGACAATAGCCGTTTTCACACACTATTAGCATCAAAGCAATTTTCAAGTTATTGAAATAATCATAACGAAACATTCCAAGTCTACAAAAAATGATTGTATCACACAAACCATGTAAGATGTTACTCGGTGATTTTCACATGATCATATTTTGACTTTCGTCAAGAATATAAGATGAACTTTGTTAAAGCGAAAGCTTGCCAACACATATTTCGAGAAATATGTAAGCTAGTTAAACTCATCTCAAAATTTCAAATGTGCATAATCGAAAACCATATAGTAATACGAGTTATGTCTCAATTTAGGAGATAAAGTAGAAATAGACTTCCCAAGTGATAGATGAGTTTTACTCTCCACATACCTTTTGTTGATGAAGTTCCAGAAGCTCTCCTTAGTAGTTCTTCGTCTTCAATTGTTGAACGCCGTGAAGTCTAATGCTCAACTATACAATCTATCCTAGTCTGAGACATCACTATAAGTAGAGTAGAAACCAAGACTTATAGTTTTAATCACTAACATTGACAAATAAGCTTGAGATAGCAACGCTTGCGAGTTCGACCGAGCAATGCTCTAACAATCTCCTCCTTTTTCAATTTTAGTGTCAAAACTATCAATACATATGGATTACAAAATAAATAAACTTTGTAGCTTCTTATCCAAATGCTTGATCTCCTTGGTTGTTCAACATTACTCGAAATATTCGTCACTTCCAAGTACTCCAATGATTCCAAATGTGTTCAATTCCGCATCATTGTTGTTGAAGATCCGTAGCTATAACAATGAGAAAACAGTTGCTCTCAATCATTTTTATACAGTGTCATAGTATCATTATACAACATCAAAGTCCAATTGTGTCACAACTTTGACAACAATACGATAGTGATATGTATCACTCCCCCTTATTCAATACTTCATCTCAACATGAAAACAACTCCCCCTTACATAATTATTTTCGAATGATGAACTTGAATCATGATTTGGTTTCGAACAATAAATTGTTCTCTACCGAATTTGATCAAGTATGAACAAATGTTCATTAAGCTTAGTCGTTATATCTCGAGAAATTCGTAAACTAAATAATCAGTTGTCGACTCGAAATTCTTGTCTATGCAAGCTAGTCTAGTTAGTTATGCGACAATTGTCTCAAGATAGAAAAATGAATATAACTTGATAAATAGGTGGTTCAGTATTCACTTACCTTTTTTTGATGAAGTTCTCCAAAAGCTTCGGTTGATCTTTGCCTTCAAACGGTAAAACGCAAATGATGACTGACTCATTTCTCAACTCCACTATCCTAGACCGAGACTTAACTAATTGTAGACTATCAATCAAGATATAGCTTTGACAACTAAATTTGACAACAAGCTTGATATAGAAACACTTGTGAGTTCGACCGAGCAATGCTCTAACAGGTTGTATAGCTGAAGAGGCGGACCTTTATAATAGACAAGAATCACAATGATCAAGATAAGATTCCATTTATCAAGAACTATCAGATAAAGATAGTCTGATCATGCTTCACGAATCCCTTAGTGAATTCTTTAAAAGTTGTAACTTAATATAGTTTCATGGAGAAACCTAGGTCTTTAGAAGACGACTCTAGCGGAAACTAGGACACAAAGGTGCGATGATTGAGATTCTAGTAATGATTAACAAATATAAGTAGCTTACAATAAAAAATAATTTCATGAAATCATTTCCATGTTTAAAAATTACTTTGATACCAAACAAGCTCAACTTATTGATATAAATTGATCAAGCAAGCATGTGAGAAGCTTCTTTATGCACCAAGTGGTCACCCCAAGTACAATGGCTAAGTTATTCGTAAACCTTCAAGCATTCATGGAGTTCCATATCTCCCAAAGAATAAAATATTTTGTGAACTGTCCAAAACAGTTTGTGAACAATTAGTTCACATACTTTAGAAACCTTTTGTATCCATAAGTTCGAGAACTGTCCAAATCGGTTCGTGTACTCAAGTTACAAAACTGTCTAGGAACCTCTTAAAATCAACATGTTCGCGTACTAGCCAAATTAGTTCGTGTACTTACGAATTCAAAAGCGTCCAAGAACATATTAAAATCAACCACTTTGTGTGCGCGAGTTAATTAAAGAATAATTCATCAAGTCTTATTATTTTTAAGTTCCATTTCGTATACAAGAAAATCATTTCTTCAACATAAAAACTAACTTGGCGACTCCTTATGAACTAAATAAGAAATTGAGATATGTAGGATAATAAATTTATCTTAATCTCTTATGCGATAAGTTCTTTATTGCTCGAATTTATGGTTCGAGTTTTATCAAGTACTAGCTTGGGCTTGAGATTTCTTCTTTACAATATTCATCATAATAGTAAAGTCATACGACATTGTCTCACTAGATACAATAATAGATAATATGAGTAAATAGGATAAAAAATCTTCTCATAGATGTCTCTGTTGTTGATGAAGTCATCGCAGGTGTCTCCGTTGTTCTCCAGTCTTTAAGGTAGACTGGTGAATTCTGATATTCAACTACCATGATTTATTCCTAGTCCGAAACTGAACATAGTAGACTGTAAATCAAGATGTAGTTTTAATCAACTAAGTTCGATAACAAGCTTGTGATATCAAAACTTATGAGTTTGACCAAGCGCTGCTCTAACAGATACCTACTAATCAATCTATATATCTCAAAAGAATATCAAACTAGATGTTTGTCTAAGATGAATTCCCGTGGAAAACTTTCAAAACTGGATTCTAATATATAAGCATTATACATAATTGAGTTGAATAATTCTTGATTGACTTTATAACAGAAAAGAAGGACTTGGAATAAACAAGAATTATAAATATATCAAATCAAGATACAGATTGCACTATCTTTTAAAAGATATGTGAACCCGTGCTTCACGAATTTCAAGTGAAATCTTTCGAAATTTTACCTTAGTTCTCGAAGAATAACAATGTTAGAGGAGAATCTTTGCAAAAAGATACACATCATATAAGGATTGAGTTTTCTGTGTTGTTGGTGTCTTCAATATATAATAACCAATCAAGGCTAGGTTTATTAAGATATAAGCAATGATCTAAGTATAGGTTCTTTCCTATTAGAGCATAGCTCGGTTGAACTCACCAAGCGTTAGTATGTCAAGTTTGGGTGTCATATTTTAGTGTGTCAAAACTCATCTAAAGTCGCTTGATTATAAACTAGAGACAACTTCGTTCAGGTTAGACTAGAAAGTCTAGGAATGTTGAGAAATACAAGTATTACTCCTAAGACCTAAAGAATGTGAAGAAGAAGTGACTACAACGGCGACATCATCCTTCCTCTTGAGGTTAGTAATATTGACTTGAATTATTTCATTCCTAACGTATCTTTCAAGTCTTTATATATTGAAAACATAACTGCGAAGATGTATATACTGTACATATTATATGATACTATAGTTATGTGACATGGTCATATTTGTATAATCATAGTATTAGGGAATTAGACTACAAAGTATAACGCTTATCTTTTAAACTTCATAGATATGACATCGACATAATCTTGTATATATTGTTATGATTATGTGAATGGGTTATGTGAAGATTTTCATCCTAGGAAACAATGTTTTACATTCGTTTAAAGAAAGTACATTCATGAACTTGTTTTATGAATCGAAAGGGAAATCGTTAGGCTTATTGGTACGGTTATATATTGTAAATATTTGGATTACCAATATGTGTGAGATGGTAAAACCGATCGTAACTTTGTTATGTATCTTGGTATAACTAATCACAATGCCTGACTTATGATTTGGTATGACTAGTTTTTAGTAATTGGTGTAACCGATCCTAAGTAATCACCATGAGATAGTATGATCAATATTTGTAATTGGTGTGACCGATCACAGAGTATTGTGTAATCGATCCTTGTAATTGGTAACCGGTCCTGGTAATTGGTGTAACCGGTCCTGGTAACTGGTATGACCGATCACAAGCAATACCATGGAATATGGTAACCGGTCCTGGTAACTGATGTAACCGGTCCTGGTAACTTGTGTGGTCGATCACAAGTATGTACATATTGAGGTATAACCGATCCTAGTGATTGGTAGAACCGATTGAACTCATATATGTGATTTGATATTTGATCAATCACATAGTTATCTTGGAATACAGGTCAACCAATTCTAAACTTGTTTGAAAGTGTGGTATAACCGATTCCAAGAATGTAAATCCATGTAAATATGAATAAGGATATACAGTGAAAACATGTCAACATACTTTGAACAAATACAATAACTCTTATCATTTATTGTTCAAAGATATTCCTTAGTACTCAAGGAGATCATGTGCCGAAATAAGTTGGAAATCTTTTAATTAAGGTTTTTGGTTTTATATGCTTTAATTACCAGCAATTAAATGCATATCTTTAGAGAATAAAAATTAGTAATGTGCATTTACTAATTGGAGATTTTCTATTGAGAAATTTCAGAAATTTTGGACAATCATTTATTGGAATTAGGAAAACCAATTGTTGCATTCATTGCATATCTTGAGAATAGTTTCGGTTTTGGAAATTCCTTGGTGTCCAAACATCCTTGGTATATAAATACCTAAGTTTACATATCTAGCAAACCATCCTAAGAGCCAGGCAAACTTCATTCTTGTTGTTTCTGGTGGAGCCGTCTAATCGGAGAGGAAAGTATCATAATTAGGTGAAATCTCTTACGACCGATCGTTTAAAGACTTATATGGGATCAAGAAGATCTACGAGTACCATTGGTGGGAAACTAGATAATTGCAGTGTTATTAGTTTTAAATTGATTTGATTGACTAACGGTTGTTGAAACTTTGATTGCACATAGTTTGTTTATTCTTGAGAATCTTCTCTTCTGATATAAGATTCACTCAAACTAGATCGAAGTATCGACGGGATATTTAGAAATGTTTTTAGATCTAAAGACATCTTGTGATAATCCATTGTTAACAGACTCCGTTCTGCGTGTGATTGATCACAAGATATTCAAGTGGTGTTGTGCAGGTGTTTATTGAAGATTAAAGAAGATTTCAAGACGAATAAGATTTCTTATTAGTTCTCATATCTTTGTGTGTGCACAAACGTTGATCGGCTGGGATCCAACTAAAATCGGATTTATTCGATTGATTAGTTTGGTGAGATCGACATCACTTTTTAGTTTCTTGTTGGAATCTATATTGATTGAGTGCGAATCTGAACTTAACTACTTTTGTAGTTATTGGATAGATTGATCTAACCAGGCAAAGGAGTTTATTAGATTAAACGGAAGAGCATTTGCATATGACTTGAGATATATTTATCTTGAAAGAATCAATAGAGTTTCTACCAAACAGATTTGTTGTTCCTTTACTGTTTGGAATACGATCCAAAGGAATTTTACCAGTGCGTGACATTCGAAGTCGGAAGCGCAAGGATAATGAGGAAACTAAGTGAACTAGGTGTAGTTGCTTGGTCTCAACTATACGAAGTTGGTGTACATTTTGTATAACGGCTTGATTCTGAGAGTATTCAATTATGGACTAGGTCCGGGGTTTTTCTGCGCTTGCAGTTTTCCTCGTTAACAAAATCTTGTTGTGTAATTTACTTTTGTTTTCCGTAATTATATTTGTTTATATAATTTAAAGTAAATTACACATACGTTAACTCCGATATACTCGATAGTGATCCTATAGAGTTTGGTTAAGTCCGAACCTATTATCAAGTATTACACTTTGGTTGTCGTATTGTCTCGATCTCGTATCCATAGATAATTGCATAAAGTGTGAATACCGATTTGTTCTATTATCTCTACTCTGTCTATAAACGATCACTTTCGGTAAGAGGACTTATAGGTTGAAAACAAAAAGATTTTGGTGTATTTGGGTAGCCTCATCTTTTCATTTTCTAAGTTACAAAGATCTTGTTTCTTTAGTGCATTGATCTTCTTTCCATACTTTGAAGTAGTAGACAATATTTATGTAATGTAAATCCCATAAGAGAATTACTTCCAAAAACAACTTTAAACTACGAAGAATAGATAATGTGCACACAACTTTAGCTTCGCGAACTTATTATGTAGGTTCGTGAACTCAAGATATAAAAAATATACAGGAGTAACTCGTCATGTATTAGGTTTGCGAACTGACTATAAGAAAAGTTGTTAGTTATAACTATCTACACTTTAGATTCATGAACTTAGATTATGGGTTTCCGAATCTTAGTGAATAAAGAAGTTTATCAGGATTAGACTACATGAATTGAGTAAGTAAACTGAAACTTTCATATCTCACTTGAATTATCTTCTCGTGTTCCTTGAGTTTAAATCGATCAAAGCGTGGATTACGAAATTTTACAAGAATTTTTTTTGCAATTGATTCATTACTAAAGCTATTTGACTTTGCCGTGAAAGATAGATAAATAGAAGGAAAAAGAATTTGAAAGGAATATCAGTCTCGTTTACTAATTATTGATGAAGTTATCCAAAATGATGTATTCGCGTATTCTTCAATCTTCGAGAGAAATTTGGAAGTTCTTAAGACTCCAGTACATATTATAATCAAGACCGAAATCGACTTTAGTAAACTAGATAGGAAATAGTTTTGTCATCTGATTCTGAAAACAAACTCTACATACCAACACCCCTGGGTTCAACAAATATTCACTCTAATATTATTTTTAGATCTTAATCCCATTACACTGAAAAAGCCTTGGTATTAGTTTAGGGTATATCACTACGTATATTTTATGTAGCCAACCACTAACGAATACTGGGTTTTAAAACAT
The DNA here is from genome assembly GCF_003573695.1 of Papaver somniferum. Taxonomy (NCBI): domain Eukaryota; kingdom Viridiplantae; phylum Streptophyta; class Magnoliopsida; order Ranunculales; family Papaveraceae; genus Papaver; species Papaver somniferum. Next base: position 120,278,592 of record NC_039363.1, on the reverse strand, counting down.
AACCATCCTTAGATTGGATCCATACCTAGCTCCGAAATTATGAGGTATTCTACACAACCGCAAATGATGCCTCTTAACAACCTATCAAAAAATTTGAGTCAAGATATAAGTTTTGAGTAACTAAGAAAATTTGGATCACGTGACCTACTTTTCGTCACATGATAAATTTTGGATCAAAGTAGCAATACATAATTTTTAGACTCGAATATAATTTAGGTGACCATGCACATCTTAACGTTATGAGCATATTTTGTTATTACTTGGCTGATATATTCAGGGAAATATCATGTCGACCGGTCAAAATTGGCTGAGCATATTTTCAAAAACGAAAAAAGAAAAGAAAAATGATAATGTTAACGAGACTACAAAAATAAATTACATTGGGTTTTGGTTAACAACATCACAACCAACCGTTTCCCACATAACGTAGCATAAACACTTGATAATTAATTTTTTAATTCCAAACTAATTGAATTGATCAGTTGCTATCCATATTTTCTGATGGATGGCTGTAATGCTGCTAGATCAAAAATACTGGAATAACAGGTGCGTAAATATTTTTCCTCCGCATTGGGCTTAACTAATGAATACGAGCCCAATCCAAGCAGAATGTTGTAGGCCCTCGACCATCGGTGGACCGTGGAAGTGCGAGTGGACTTGTAGAGTGATAAACTGTAGAAATCCATCAAAGCCAAAGGTTCAGTTAGGGTTTTTGGCTCCAAACAAATTTGCAAGCCTAAAACACTTTAATGTACTACATTCCCCTGCAAAATCAAGTGAAACAATGGACGAATCCGTTGCTACTACTACTTCACCATCCTCATCTTCCCTTCCACCACCACCACCACTACCACCACCAGAAGAACCTGAACCTAAGAAACTCAAAATGTCCACCACCACCTCAGATGATGAAACAACCAACACAGACCCAAACTCCATAGATCGAAAACCTAGATACAAACGTCGCAAAATTGCAATATTCTTAGCTTACTGTGGTGTTGGTTATCAAGGTATGCAGAAAAACCCAGGAGCTAAAACCATTGAAGCTGATTTAGAAGAAGCCCTTTTTCAATCTGGTGGTATTCCAGAACCTGACCGTGGAAACCCTAAACGATTCGATTGGGCTCGTTCTGCTCGTACTGATAAGGGTGTTAGTGCTGTTGGTCAAGTTGTTTCTGGCAGGTTCTATGTTGATCCTCCTGGTTTTATTGATCGTCTTAATTCACATCTTCCTGATCAAATTCGAGTGTTTGGGTTTAAGCGTGTGACGAATTCGTTTAGTTCCAAGAAGTTTTGTGATCGAAGAAGGTATGTTTATCTTATTCCTGTATTTGCTTTAGACTCAAGTGCTCATCCTGATAGAGAGAGTGTGTTAGCCAGTTTAGGCTCTGAAAATGAACTTTCCAAGTGCTTGGAGTGTCCTGATAGAGGTAGAAAGGTGTTAGGTGTAATGGGTAAACGCAAAATTATTGAATCGAAAACATTAGAAGTTGATGGAATTGATGTTGTTGCTCAAACAGAAACAACTGAAACTGAGTCTGGGTTTGTTTTGAATAATGATGGTACTGAAAATGAGAATGTTGAGCTAGAATCTAAAGATTCAGGAGTGGAATTATTGGTGGAAACTGGGGGTTCCGAGGAAGTGGGTTCGGGTTTGGTTAAAAATAGTAATGGGGATGGGAAGGCTGGGAAAAAGAGTGTGTTCAGCTATGGTGAGAAGGAGAAAGAGAAGTTTAACAGAATTCTGAGCCGTTATGTGGGAACTCATAATTTCCATAACTTCACAACAAGAACGAAAGCTGAAGACCCAGCAGCAAAACGCTTCATTATATCGTTTGACGCGAATACCGTTGTTAATGTTGAAGGAGTGGATTTTGTTAAGTGCGAGGTTGTGGGACAGAGTTTCATGCTTCATCAGATCCGAAAGATGGTTGGGCTTGCAGTTGCTGTCATGAGGACTGGTGCACCAGAGTCATTGATTGATGTAGCTCTACAAAAGTAAGTGCTTTCTACTGGTTTGTTCGAATGGTTGGTTATATGAATCAACCATCTCGTATTTCATTTATCATGCATATTTCCATCCTTTCAACTTTAATACGAGTGATTATCTGCTATTTTATCTGAATTTTTCATAGTACGAATTATCCCTTATAAAATGTTTTCTCCATTTCTTGGAATTTCAGGGATGTGAATTTTACAGCTCCTACAGCTCCTGAGGTTGGACTATACCTTGATGAGTGTTTCTTCACTTCGTATAACCAGAAGTGGAAGGATACACATGAAGAGATTTCAATGAAAGATTATGCTGAAGAAGCTGAGGATTTCAAAATGAAACAAATATATCCTCACATTGGATCAACAGAACTGAAGGAAGGATCTGTAGGCATCTGGCTACATTCTTTAAACCACCGCAATTATCCTGATTTGAATTATCTAGAGGCCAATAAAGTCAGCAAGAATGGGCTAGCAGAAGAAACTGCTGCAGTTCCAAGTGTTCCAGTTGAAAGCGTCGCATGATATGCACATTGAGTAAGAGCATTTTATAACCTGATGTCTCCTCTCTCTGCAATTTATAAGTTTTGTATTTGTTTTTAAGAGGATAATTCTTTCTCCTATATAAACTTTCAGAAGTAGGTATTATATCGAACCTATTTCTTGACATATTTGCCTGCTTTTATGCTTTAGGCTCTTGTGTTTGATGACTATCAGATAAGCATGGGAATTTGGCATTTACACAGTGGAATTGAATTAATGGCATAAAAGCTTTGTCATTGTTAATCTTATAAGATGTCCCTGTCTGCATTAATTTACTTATTGTGTCATATCGGGTTACTTGTTGTGTTGTATGATCATTAATGCATTTCAGTCTCAAACTGCAACCTAACTCGAGATAAGGTAGACCAATTCATGATTCTTTAGTAACAAGAAAAGAAAATTACATTGGCATACTGAAAATCACACATACTTTACTTGTTTAAAAAGGTTTAACAAATCTGTCATTTGATCATCAAACCTGCATAGGTGGACTGAACCCTAACCTTGATCTTGGAATATCAAATTGTAGAACGTTATACTGCAATTGATGTCCACCAATAACAATTGACGTCCTCGGAGTAGAACCTGCTTCAACAAAACCCAGGCAAGATACACTATCACGAACATAAACCAAAGAATTTTCTGTGCCTATCATCTGCCACTTCACATTCTTAGGCAAGACTAGATTGATTGTTGGTACAAGATAACCTTCTGGTCTGTGTCATGGTGGATGAGTTAAAACAGGCAGTGAAAGGTGCAACAGAAGCAACTCTGGAGATACCCATGGCTTTAGCTCGCTTGATATAAACACTAGTAAATGCCTTGTATATTGAAGTCTGCATAGCAGTGTATGGATCTAGAGTGCTAAATCTCGTTCCTCAAACACCGTCTGTCTTGTTAATTGACAACAATGCTTTATTCAACCGGACAACTTCACCATCTATCTCAATCGATTTTACATCAATGTAGTAATCACTGTTAGGGGCAGTTGACCAACTTTCAGTGGGCATTGGGTTTAACAAGAGAGGGGTGTAAGATAAAGAACTCATCAGTTGCCATCCAGAATGTGGAATAATGTAAGGCTCATCTCCGAAAAATACGAACCCATTGTCAGCTGATGATAGATACGGAGCAAACTTCCGAGGGAATCGAAATGCAGCTGAAAATTGTGACGCTAAGGCAAGGGTCGAACGCCCAAGACTAACCATCCCCTTAACACCTTTAGGAAGACCCTCTAAGAGGCCAATAGTTGTTTCACAACCGAACGGAAACTTACGCGCCGTAACATTGGGGACTGAGATCCAATCTCCAGTTTTTGGATCGATCACAGCGCTTGGTTGTACAGTCACAACACCTGAAACGAGATCTGCGTTGGTGGCTGAATGAGTTATTAGGTTGGCTGCGTAAAGGCTACATGTATTGTTAACGCAAAATACTGGACTGGCAGATTTTCTAGCCAGTGAACATTGAGGTGACTTGCAATCTACGGGGCTGTATAATGATGTTGAGCAACCTCCTTTAGAATGTATCCAGGATACTTTACCGCCAAGATCGACGACAAAGTTTACAGGCACCCTTGTAGTTCCTAGGCTGATTTGAGTCGCATATTGGAGTGTAGCTGGATCTTTGTGAACTGGAAAGACGAGCCCGCGAGGTCGTGAAGAAGAAAAAGGCTGAGCATTAGAGAGGGAATGGAGAAACAAGAAAAGAAAAACTGAAAATAGAAGAGAACTAAAAGAACAAGAAGCCATGGGACTTGGGAAATGATTAGGATTTGATTGTTGTAATCATCAATAGGTAATGATAAGATTGCTGGGTGATAATATTGAGATCTAGGCATGGGTCCTTATAGTAGTGTGATCGATCAATGTAGTCAAAGTATGACTTTTAACTAAGATTAACTACGGGCTAGTTGTTGTTGCCAGCTAAAGTCAAAGTTTTTATGAAGCAACGTACGTAATTATGGATAAAGAAGGTGATTAGGAGTGTATCCACTTGAGATTTGAGAACAGTGAGAAGTCATGGAAAATATCTACGAGAGGGTTATTGACGGCGTCAAGTTAACGCTTGTGATGATACTCTTACAGCTTCACATGGTCCTGATTTTGCTGGTATGACAGGTTGAATCTGCTTTTAATGAACAACATTTGTTAATATTCTGCTGAAACCCTCCGTACAATGATTTAAAAAAAATGGTGATATAGAATCCCCTTGCGTAAGTCCTCTAGTAGGAGAGAAGAAATCCATTGGCGTGCCATTCACTAGAATAAAATTTTTATCTGTACTTATGCAAGTATTAATCAGTTGACACCATTTATGAGAAAATCTTAAATGAATCATAATTTGATGCAGAAAATGGCTTTCCATTCTATCGAAAGCTTTTATCATGTCTAGCTTCACTCCTACTACCCCTTGGAAAGCTTTTGTGTGCTTCATGTAATGCATCATTTCGTGAGCTATGATTACATTATGTTGGATATTCCTACCAGGTACTTATGTTGACAGCCAAGGGAATAGCATTTTGGTTAAAAGATGTTTTAATCTAGAGGCTAGAATTTTGATGATGAGTTTGTAGATGATATTGCATAAGCTTATTAGTCTTAGATCCCCAGGTTTAGTAACAACCTCTTTTTTTTTGAATCAAGACTCGAAAAGTTTAATTGATTTGTGGAGGAAATTGACCCGTGCTGAAGAAAGTTTGCATAAAAAGAATAATTTCCTTGCAAATAATGTCCTAAGTATGCTGAAAGAAACCTGCCTGATACCCATCAGGACCCGATGAAGCACAAAAATTAATACTCAAGATTGCATCCTTGATTTCTTTTGCTGAAGGAATTTTAATCAGATCTTGATTTTCTCTCTCATTAATGCAAGGAGTTATCAGGTCCATTAGCTTGAATCAATGGTATGATTTATTGAGGAATGAATACTGTTGAAGCGACTTGACAAAAGAACTTGTATTTCTTCTTTATTATTCACCCATTCTCTTTTTTCATTCATGAATATGTCTATATTATTCCTTCTTCTTTTAAAATTGACTTTTGAGTGAAGATATCTGTTATTTCTGTCCTCTTTCTTGATGATGTTTTCTCTTGCCTGCTGATATAAAGTATATGCTTTCTTATCATACCAAGAACTCAATTTTCCTTCAAAGGATTTGATTAAAACAACATCCTGGACTTTTTGATCTTTAGTCTTCTGCAGTTCTCTTTGTGTCTAGTATATCTCAGAATTTACATGACCAAACACCTTGTGGTTCGAATCCGCTAATGCAACTGTTGTGGCATTTAGTTTCTCTACCACATTTGAATGAGAGTTTTTTTCTTCTGAATTTCAGGTTTCTTTAATGACCTTCTTGCAAGTTTTATCTGAAAACCATATTTGATAGAATTTTTTGGGTCTTGAGATGGAATGTGGTTGAGGTTGAGTATTTAAGAGAATGTGGGCATGATGTGAGCCAAAAGGAACAAAATTATTTATGACAGAATTTGGAAATTTTGAGAACCACTGATTGTTTGCCAATGCTCTATCAATTCTTGTTCTGACATTTTTTTGAAGACATCTTTTATTTGACCAAGTGAATGGTGATCCAGTAAAAGGTACGTCTCTTAAACCATGAATACCAACTGTGTCAAGAACAATTTTAAATGAAGGGGATGGTTGTGTAGTAAAACTTTGTTTTTCTGAAGAGTGAAGTGTGATGTTTAGATCACCAAGAATGACCCAAGGAATGTTGAGATATCTCAATTGTTCTTGGTTTTCATTGATATGTGCATAGCCATACATATAGGATAAAAACCATGTGATATCATGCAAAGCAGAATTCACAGTTAGATGCATCATGTTATTAGTAATATGGATAATATTCACACCTAAACCATCCTTCCACATGAGTTCTCCCCCAGTTCTACTAACTGTGTCTCTATATCTAATGTTTGGATAACCCAGATGCCTAATAAATTTCATACTTTTGTCAGATTTATTTTTGGTTGCTGATATAAAAATGATATCTGGATCATTCACTTAAGTGATGTCTAGTTCTCTTGTTACATTCCACGCCAAAACCTTCATTTTTCCTTGGACATTCCACGCCAAAACCTTCATTTTTTTTCTTTGTTTTTTTTTAATGATAATGTGATAAAGAATTTTCAAGTTTACTGCGAAAAAGATAATGAAAGTATGTATGAAAAAATAACAATTTAGGAAAATAACTATTTACTGGATAAAAAAAAAGGAGATTAAAACCTGATCATTCTGCCATACTTGGTTACCCTGTTGCTGGTTGATGTAGTTGTTCCAATCTTCGTTTTCATTGGTTATAATATGCTTCATAATCTTCCATGTTTTGGCTGCTTTCATGTTGCATTTGAGATTCCTGATCTTCTGCTTGTTCCCCATAGTTAGCCCGGGATGACCTTCCATATTCTCTATTTTTTTGTTTCTTGTAGCATTTGAGATTTCTGGTGCATTTGAAAATCCTTGAGAGTATATGGTAGAGACCAAGTGACCATCTTCTGGAATAGTGAAAGCTTTCTTCTATTGCTCTTTTTTTTTATTTGAGAGATGTGAATTGTTTCTCCTACTGCAAAGTCTGGATTATTTTCTCTTGGATCAATAATTTCCCCAAAGTCCTCCCAAAAACTTAAAAATGTATCCAGTTATAACCTGAACATCTTTGGCTTTGTATTCACAATCTCCTTCATTATGATTTGAAGTTAAGTGAGCAGGACACAATTTTCTTGGTTGTTTCTGAAAGTAAATTGGAATCCATTGAGTGTAGTTAGAAGCATTTTCTGCAAGGATTCCTCTTTGCATATGGTTAGTAATATTAAACTCAATGAGAGCGCTTACAATGTTTGTATCCACTGGACACCATCTTCTGGTTCAAGTTTGAGAATTCTTCCAACTATGCTTGCAATCTGATGAGTTACTTCAGCATTTTGAAACTCTATTGGCAGCTTCATAATATCAATCCAATATTGTTGAAAACTGAAATCAATATTCCTTGGATCCATAGTTGGATTCCATTCCTTCAGAACTATCAGATATCCATCTAAATTCCATGAAGCTCCCACCAAAACATCATTGTACTCTCTCCATCTTCTGAATGTGAAAGTAAAGATATTGAATCATTTCTGTCTGATTGTGAAGTGGTCATGACCAGGGATGCACATGGTTCGGTTTTCATCGGTTTTTGGCAAAACCAAAACCGAAACCAAAGTACTCGGTTTTCCAATATTGAAAACGAATGAAACCATTAAGGTAGTTCGGTTTTGTTCGGTTCGGTTCCAACTCGGTTCTATATAAAACCATTCGGTTTATGGTTAACCAGCTAAGTCACTGAAATTTTTTATATCTGTCAGTCTCACAAAATTGACAGGAAAATTTTTCTGAACCTGTCACTCAAGTTTCAGTACATATTGATAGAAACATTAAATTTTAAAGAGTCTAGTTTCTCCTTAATAACAAAAACGAAAAACCATCAAAAATTCATAATCATAAGTTCATAACTGACTACACATGAGGTTGTAATGGTGAAAATCAAAAATGAGATGGAAAATCAACATAGAGATCTCATTCCACATGAGGTTGTAATGGTATTCCACAGGAGGTTGTAAACTTGTAATGGTAACCTACACGTACACAAACTCGAGTTAAATATGAATTTCTCAATCATGATCAGTGCAATGGTACATAATGTAACTAAGAACATCACCAACCACTCTGTTAGACAAGCACTAATAAGCATTCGTTTAGATGGAATTGAGGATGATCCTTTTACTGGAATATGCATTTCTAATGTGAATGTTACATTATCACCTCAACCAATGAAACTGCAATGGAATTGTACTGATATTGAAGAAGTTACAAGTAAAGTAAGCCCTGAACATTCATAACAGTTTACTAAGATGATCTACCTTCAAAGGCAATGGCCTGAGTTTAAGCTATTTTGGCGTAAAGGAGAGCACTTACATTATTGACAGTTTATTGTTTCAACTTGACTATGCATATGATTAAACAAATCTAAGTTTTATTCTAAAAAAAAATATCAAGTGATAAAACTACAAACTAGAAAAACTTACCGCTAACCCATTAAATTATTTATAATCAAATTCACGATAACAAAGTTGAATCTTCTTCTTCTTCATCATCTATGTCAATGCAGATGAACTTAGAAGTTGCAAGAGAACCTAAAAATTCTGCAAGAAATTACATCAATAAGTGACAAACAATGAGTAAGAGAAAATAACAAATCAGAATTTTACAAACAATGAGTAGAGAAAATACCTGAAACATCTTCGGCATCATCAGTTCCTAAGGTGTTTGGATCAAGATCAACCGGTGTCCGTAACCAGCTTTGCGTGAAAATCAACGCCTCAACTGTCTTAGGCAGCAGTGAACTTCGATAAGGATCAATAACGCGCCTTCCAGTACTAAAGGCAGACTCTGAGGAAACAGAAGAGACTGGTATGGCTAGTATATCTCTCGCCATGTGTGATAATACATGATACCTTGTACTATTAGTCCTCCACCAACCTAAAATATCAAACTGAACACCGGTAGGGATAATTCTCGGTTCACGTTTCTCCTCTAAATATAACTCCAACTCAGTTCTCCCCTCAACATTGTCATCCTCCTCATCTTCTCTTGCTCTCTCTGCTATAAGACTAGCATACGCGGAATCTTCATCATCAGTAACCCCAGAAGATTGAGTAACATTATCACCATCACTTGCTACACTAGACATGTTTTCATCATTTGCATAGAGACACTTGTACTCTTCGAAAAGTTCTTGAAAATCAGTTCTCACATAAGTCGATAAGTGTTTACGTAATGACAGACCCGTGATATCTAAAGAATCAAGAATAAAATTTAAACCTTTCATTTTCTCACGCGGATCAAGCAAAACAGCAATGAACATGAGAGTGTTCATTTTCTCATATTCTCCCCAATATTTTTTAAACTTTTCTAGCATTTTAGTACCCGTACCAGAGAGAAATGGATCTGAACTTTTTACCCATGTGTTCATTGTTCTATGAATGACACTTACGTTAAACAAGAACTCATGTGAAGTAACACGTGTACAGTAAGAAAACTTGACAGTCAAATCATAGAATAACTTTAAAAATTTCCCAAATGATCTTGCATTGGCCCAATCTTCCATATATGGAGCATGTATAGTACGCGGAGGAGGGGCCTTCTTCTTTCCTTTGTTATGAGTTTTCTATCCAGAATTGGTATCAGTTGCAGGGCTACAAGATTCTTCCATGTCGACATCATCACCAGCACCAGTAGAAGTAGAAAATATAGGAGGGATGGATCTTTCGTTGAAACAAAACTTCTTTTTGAAAGCCTTATCATCCCGTGCTAGCCTTTCAAAAGCTTTCTGATATCTACAAGCAGCTTCCAACATCATGTAAGTGGAATTCCATCTGGTCTCCACATCTAAAACTAAACCTCTTTTGCAATCTAACTTTTCTTGTCTAACACAATCCATGAACTTACTCAACCTAGCAGGAGATTCCGTCACATACTTCACCACTGCCCTTATTCTCTTACCAACCATGTGATACTCTCCCAAGCCAGCATTCACAACAAGTGCAAGAACATGAGCAACACATCTAACGTGCATAAACTTAGTATTCAATACACCATTTGAACTAACCACTTGCTCCTTTAAATGACCATCCTCCCTTAGATAATCAATAGCTAAATCATTTGCACTAATGTTGTCAAGCGTAATAGTAAAAACCCCAGGAAGTTCCCAATCTAACAAACATTCCTCTAACATCTTCCCAATTACCTCACCTGAATGACCTAAAATTTGGAAAAAGTTGATTACCAGTTTGTGCAGCTTCCAATATTTATCAATTAAATGAGCAGTTACAACCATGTAGCTTTTATTTTGGGAATTTGAGGTCCATGTGTCAGTGGTGAGACAAACTCTCACATTGTTTGCCTTGAAGTAGTTCTTCATCTTCTCTTTTTCAGCTTCATAAAAATTTAATACACCCCACGAAATGGTCATACGAGAAGGGACCTTGTATCTGGATTCAAGTACCCTACAAAGTTCCTTGAACCCTTCTCCTTCAACCACTCTAAATGGTTGCTCATCTAAAATCACAAATAAAATCACTGCCTTTGTACATGCATCTTGATTAAAAGTTACCGCAACCAATTTTCCTTCTTCTCCTAGCCTAGCCGGTTGAAAATCAAGAGTTTGCTGTCCTTTTTCCTCCTTGGGCTTCTGCTTACATATCTTCAAATGATTATTCATACCACCTTTCCCATACTTGGTACCCTGAGGTGCAATTTTCGTCTTACAGTGGCGACATTTTGCATATTTCGAAGGCTTGGGTTCCATATCAAAGTGGTTCCACACATCAAAACGTTTTTTTCCCTTTGGTTCTGTCACTTCTGTGTCATCTTCAGTTGCATCTTCAGGGGTTTTACGCTTATTGCTATGTGTTTCTGTCACTTCTATGCTAGCTTCAGTTGCATCTCCATCTGCACTAGCATCTCCAGCAGCACTAGCATCTTTAGCAGAACTTGCACCTCCAACTGAACTTGCATTACGTGGAGGTCGAGGTGGACGCTTACTAGAAGAAACAGAGGCAGTAGGTGTTGAACTGGATCCTCGCATTGTCAAAAATCAAGTCTGCAATATGATAAACCATATATTTATGTTAATCGTAATTTATATCAATACATAGTTCATGTATCAAAGTATATGAAGCTTATTCTTATCCACCTTATAAAATCTTAACATGTTTCCGTAACCATAATTAATCATAAAAATCATAGTTTCATAGAATTCAGACTATTCAGCCTAAGTGCCATTTGCACATATATGTCTGGTTAACTTACTTCAAAATATCTAAAATGTATGGTTAAACATAATTATTCAGTAATCAAAACATTGGAATTGGGAGCTGGGACTCAAGAATTTTTCAGACAAATCAATCACTTCTTAGTAGATGTAAACATCATGTAGGAAAGTGACTAGAAAGCACAATGACATCAAGCAGGAGATAGATCCACAACATAGGTCAATATAGATGCCTGTCCTGTTGTCGGTTAGGGTATCATTTCCCTTCTAATAATGGTGAAACGTCTTTGGGACTCAGAATTTCTTGAAAGTTATGCCGACCATGAAGGATACTGGTTGTAATATAAGCAACAGATGCAAACCCTAATCGAGCTGGGGAACGCAAATTATATTATTAAAAGACATGGAATTATGATCACTTCATGTCATGATATGAACCATTTTTTTTTTTGTTAAATTGAAGTGTACCTATCTCCAACTTGCAAGGAAAGCATCGTCCAAGGCTTGTAGGTCGTAGAAATATAGTGTGCCCAAGCAATGTAATAAGAGTACTAAATTTTACAATTCATCCTTTACAATTCTATCTAGAACAAGTCAAGAACACTTAACAAAGTTCTCTTTCTACCCACATCATGATAGTAGAACCTGAAGATAATCTACATCTATCCAAATCTGAAACACAACATCCCTCCATTTAACCGTTCTACATTGACTAATTCAGCTCACTCCATAAACCAATAGTTGACTAACTGAATACCTTGCTCAGTAGTTAAATTTCATGCTTCAAACAAGCAACTAGCTAAGTTGCACTAAACTCAAAAAGTACCCTAGTTTTGATAAGGAAAAACGAGGGGGGTATTTATATAATGCTTCCAATTACCACTAGCCTTATTACATGCTTACACACACAAAATAACAGAACTGGATGAAACCTACTTGTAGTGGTGACAATGAATTCATCTGTGTAATTGCTTTTTAGAACTAAACAATAGAAATTCACTCATACATATATAAAGCTTGACCATTCTCAACACTTCATAGAGCTAACAGATCATACAGTTGAGCTACATGAATAAACTATTGAAAATTTTAACCCCAAAAACAAACATTCAATTTGAATTAACACATTCAATCTGAATTAACTTGTAAAATTTATTAAAAATTAAGCAAAACCCACTGTGTAAATCAACCTAAATGACCTTAATTTGAAATCCCCAATTTTTTTCAATTTTACAAACCCTAATATCATAATTAAAGTCATAATATCAAAATCATTTCAAATGATACACACAAATACACAATCACAATACTTCTATCAAAATTAGTTCAAATGATACACACAATACCTTTTTCAATTTTTGGTCTCTTCTACAGTTCTACTCCAGCTTCGTTCAACTGATTAGTGATTAGGACTTCGATAGATTTGTTACTTATCAAACTAGAAGAAGAAGAAGAAGAAGAAGAAGAAGTAAAACTAGAAGGTGATGGTGGGACTTCGATAGGTTTTAGGCTTTGGTTTTCCGTTTTTGGGAAGACTCAGTCGTAAGGAAGAACGAAAGAAGAGAAGATTTTGGGAAGACTCAGTCGAGTGAAGTAAGTTATTAGGGTTAAATATCCCCATCCACGGCCTAAAATCATTTAATCCTATGGTCACTATTAATCGGTTAACCAATTGGTTGTTGGTTCGGTTTTGAGATAAAACCTAAACCGAAACCGATACTGTCGGTTATCTGAAACTGACAACCATTAATGAACCATAAGAATATGGTTATGGTTCGGTTCCGTTAAAAATCTTCGGTTTCAGTTTTCGATTATGGTTCGGTTTTGTGCAGCCCTAGGACTCATGACCCCATTGAAGAGTAGCTTCATATTCGACCTTCCCAATAGATAATGGGAGTTCATTCATAATCTTCCCTATAAGACTTTTCTCACACTGTTTAATTCCTTTGCTTAACTTGATATGTGGATATCTTATGACTCTTCGGACATTATCATCATTATTCAAGTTATTCGAATTAATTTTTCCAATCAACTCAGAGACTTCACCATAAGAGATTATCCGATATTTTGAAAGAAGATATTAAGATGCAAAGGATGAAAGTGATGATGAAAGAATTACTAACCTAATTTATTTTTATACTGGATTTGCATGATTTTCCTGTGCAACATGAAATTTTGCTCATGGAAATTTCGACATGTTTAAATTGATTCGGGCCTTTTCCGATTAGTGTCCCTTGACGGAGTTTGCAATGAGCAGGATTTCAGAATTCTGGCAGCATCTTCCGAAATTCACGTTGTGTATTGACATCTTTGTAGTGGAATCCATTAAAACCTTTGGAGATTGGACCAACGTCTTGAACATGGAACCTTTGATGACAGAAGACCAGTGAACACACTAACTGTTGTTCGTGGAAGAAAAGACAATTCACATTAAATTATGAAAACCGATATCAGAAAGCAAATTAAAAGTAAAGAGATGATACATTGAGACTAGAAAACGACAATGGAATTTAATTTGGAAACATGCAGAGAAAGAATGTAAGAACTCGTCATATCTTCAGCTTCCATGGCCACATTTGTCTCCTTCATCTCTTTAGACCATTGGATGGATATATTTACTATTGTTCAGATTCCATGAGTCCATGTGTCCGGGATATTCTCTATTCCTGCAAAATCAAAAGCCACTAGAGCAATATAGATATTTTGGGAATTAGGATGCTTAAGGATGCATACTTTAATAGTAGTATGAAAAATCCCTCTCCCGTTGGATGAGAAATTCTTATTCTGGATATTGTTTTTTTTTCCCGTAGTGCATGTTGTTCGGAATGTGATTATGGAGACAGTGAACTTTGTGATAATCACAATGACTTTGTTTGATTTTTATGACAGTCTGATGTGCATCCATCTTTGTTTTATTAAAGATGAAGTCACATCTAGCAACATCCAGTAGCTTGGTAGTTATCCCATGTAATCCGTTGGTATTTTTGTTGAGCCAATCTCCAAACTTATAGAAATTTTGAGATTCAACTTGGTTTGGTCCAGATTGAATCGGTTTTGCAAGCATGCTTGGATCTAATTTTTTGGACGTCATTTAATATAGGGAGCTGATGCATATCATATGCATGTTTAACAGTCGATTATAGGGAGACGATACATGTCATATGATGTGTAACTGCCGCTTACACGTGTCATATGCATGTCTAACTTCCGGTTACGCATGCATATGATATGTGTAACTGCGGCTTACAAATGCCATATGCATGTGTAACTGCCGATTACACATGCCTATGAAACTAGTAGGTTAATAATTTTATTCATTTCATGCAGTAAAGTTTGCCTATGTATGAACTTTGTCCAAGTTTTTTTTAGTTGGTTTACTTTTTTCAAATGCCTTAACTATCGATTGGAAATGGGGTCAATGTAGTGCTTGCCGTTTTTGCATTGGTCGGGAGGATGCAGTGAGCATATTTCCACACAAAATTTGTATAGCCAAGGATGCATCCTGTTTCCAAAAATTTCTCTAATCAACACTTATAGCATCATTTTTGTATTTTGGTGCTATTTTTGGATTCCATAGAATTTGATCATCTTCCTCTGGTAGGATGCATATGTTAAGGATAGCTAGAGCTTCCTCTTGAGAAAACCATTCATTTATCTTGTTGATGTCTTACTTCCTTCTATCACCTATGATATGGTTGACAAGCATCAAGTCTTCTGGCAGAGTCAGCTGTTTGTTGATTTGGATATTTGAGTTACAAATTCATTTGGCATCCCATTTACTAATGTAGTTACCATTTCGAACGTTCCATTTGCTACATTTCTGAAAGTTTCCGATTATTTCCATAATATCTTTCCAGATCCATGAGTCCCTTATATTTGGTGTAATATTCATGTTCAATATATTCCCGTCTTTGAAATAAATTTCAGATATGATGTGGTATCAAAGATAGTTTTTGTCTCGTGTCACTCTCACCTTATTTTTGGGATCATAGAGTTGTTGAATAGATCCATGTTTATCAAACTTAAACCTCCTAGGTCCTTTGGTTTGAGGATGGAGTCTCAAGCTTTTGAAAAACAACCTTTTGGGTTATCGGTATCTTTTATCTAGAAAAAATCTCTTTGAGTTCTATTAATTCCTAACAAGTATGCTTTGGAAGTTTGAAACAATTCATCAGATATATGCAAGATGTTGAGGTAACAATACTGATGAAAGTAGTTCTGCCTACCAGGTTTAAATGTTTTTTTATTTCTTTCTAGCCCGCCAGTTTATGCCTGAGTTTATGCCCGAGCTTGTCCACACAGGGTTTAAAAGAGGTGATCTTGCTTCCGTTGGTAAATAAAGGGGATTCCAGATTTTTCTCATTGATATCAATCATTTGCGCTCCTATAAATGAGCTTATTTGGATGTCCAAATCTTAATAGTATTCTTGCTGAAAAAATACCAGATTTGTTGAAATAAATAGTTGGCATGAGGTGCTGCTGAAGATCTTGAAGATGTCTACTAGGCTTAGATTCAACAATATTGTTACAAAAGACCATGCAATCATCAGGAAAAAAAAGTGATCGATGGAAGGAAACTCTTACAAATTTTGATACCAGTAAGTCAGTTACAGGACCAATACCTCAGCATGACCTCCCCGAGATATCTTGTTTAATTGGGTCATGTAAAAAATAAGACATAGTACTTGTTCTTCGGTTCTCTTAAAAATGGGAATGGTTTCCTCTCTTGGATGAAGCTCGTTCAGCTGTTAAGGGGTTTTTCACATACAAGACGTCCTTGTAGGCTGCATATGGGGGAAGATCGAGAGCTTCCTTAGATATTTTCCATCCTCATGAATCTTTGATATCAAGCTCTCTAGGGAAGAAAAATTGGCCTGTGCATATCAACCAAAGAACAAAATGATTCAGGACTGAGAGTTATGAGTGAAACGCCAAACGGGTGGAAGATAACAAAAAGAATCTGTTCCATTTCCAAAATTTTGTCATCAAAACCTCCAGGAGCTAAAATGAATTAGGTATGGATGCTAAGATGTGTAAGTGAAACCCATGGTGAGCAGTAAACTGAATAAAACCCTGCGTATTGACTATGGTTCCAGGTTGTAAAGTAATGGACTGACCTATTACACTCCTAATATATAGAAAATAGATATGTATGGCAATACGTCAGTACCTCTGGTCGTATATAGCCAACAATGGCAAGACGTAGTTCTTCCCCATAGAAATCCTCATTGAAATAATGAAACAGCCAAGGTTCCTACGGAAGTAACACATTATGCTATGTGAGGAATTCAGGATATCCAACAAGGACTAAACAGGACCACTTGGTAACTGGTATTGACTCCAAAAGGCTCAGTATTGAAGAGAGAAAGAAAGAGAGAGATCTTGTAAACACTTAACTTTGTGCAAAGCTCAAACTATGTACAGGTCCGAAGTACATGGAATAGCAAAATAAGTGAGTGATGCGACAAAATATATGTCATGTGCATGCTCATGTAGACATGCGGTACTGAAATATGTCATGCACTCATGCTCATGCAATACTGAAATATGAGGTGATGAACATAAATGTTAGAAGAATAGAAAGAGAACGATGATCAGAAAACACTATTATACGGAGTTTTCACACAAGCGCAAAAATCAGCAAAAACTTTTGATCTATAAGTAGAAGTTAAGCTTGACTCTTGGAAAGCTCTTGACCCATTCTTAATGATAACAGAGTGTTCTACGCTCAAAGAAACCAAATTTCCTGAAAGCTAAAGTAAACCCATGCTAAATAAATTCAGAATGTCCAAGTCCAACACCAAGCAGAAGCTAAGCTACAACTATGAATCTTGAAAAACTGTTTTAAAGTCTAACAAGCAAATTATCAAACATGTGCTAAATTCTTCTGAATAGGTAGACATGAGATATTGGAAGTAAAACTTTACTTTCCCAAGAAGAAATCGCTTACCAGCATTATACCTGGCGAATTCGAGCATCTAGCTATGTGTTGTTGAAGTGAGCGAAACCGGTAGTAAGAATCCAACAGATATTCAAATTTTGAACTTTCAGCTTTAAGGGAAAAATCATGTTTGAAAATAAGCCTAGCTCGAAAAAAATTACGACCAATTCATGATTGATGCTAGCTTAATATCATAAAATATTTAGTCATATATCTGCAGAATTTAATTTCCATAATCTTTGAAAATTCTAGCCAAAATCAATAAGAACAAGTTGATTCATCAGAAGATAAAAAGAACTTAAGATGTTCAGAACAAACCAAAGGAAGGAACATATCTTAGATTGTTACATTTGAAACCAAGCTGGTGGAAGCCAGAGCGACTGTGAACACCCTGAATTAGACTCTAGAGGACCAATACTGCCATTATAAAACTTAAATACGCCAATGTCAGCGGCAAACACACCATCTTTTTCAGTGCTTGTGAAAACGGATTTATCTCTATAGTATATGCAATTTCCTTTACATCCTGAAAAATCAGGAGCTGAGGCAGAAAATGAGCAATTGTAACTTGAAAACAAAACATGATCATCCAAGATTTTCCACAGTTCGACCGAGTGCTGCAAGTCTTAATTTAGCTTGCGAACTTCTAAATAGACTGTAGACTCTGAAATATACAGATCACTCTGCGCAACAAGAGGGCCATCATTGTGATCAGTATCGGTGCTTAGATATTTGTCGACCATTAACAGTTCTCCATCTGATTCCAGAAAATACTTCAAGCAACCACCAAACACAGGATATGCAAGTTCTGATATGATTATCGAAGGGTTAAAACAACAGCTCTTCCGTCGGTATGCACTGAATAGGATCCATCTTTGTAACATATAACATCATAAGGAGATGTACATTTATCACTTACAGTCCCAAGTTCATCGCTCTGAAGATGACTAATTTTCCTGACAAGCGTATGTTCATGATCACATAATCATAGCCAACACTCCAAGGAGGATTAAACCTTTTTTTTTCTCTTTTCTTTTTATTGCAAACTAGTTAAACTTGAATAATTACAATGGACCCGTACTAAACGATAAGATAAATAAAGAGGAAATGTGGATTTCATACCCCTTTAGCAGCCATAATAGCTCTCTTCAATTCCTCTCCCACATCATCTGTCGAACTCTCAGAACCATTGTTCTTTTCGTCTCCACCATTCTTCTTATTTCTCCACTGCTCAAACCCAGGTGTAGACGGCGAGGATGAAGATACCACTTTTTTGCTAGCACTTTCACTTCCTCTGCGATTCTTCAATACCGAACCTCCCAAATTCAATTCCTCAACACTCTCCTTCAACATTCTATTCTCTCTTTTCAAACCCTCAACTTCATTTCGCATCCAAAAACACAATCCTTTCAACACTTCCAAATCACCCTCACCCTCATCCTTATTCCTCTTCTTCTGAGAATTCACTTCCCCCTTCTCCTCAACCCGCTCCACCGCAATCTTATCAACAGTTAAAAAAGGCATCTTTTGCTTCTGGCCAAAATCTGGCGGAAAATTCACTCCCCATCGAAATTTAACAACAGCCTTTTTAGTAATAGGCAAAAGGGTTTTTGCCCTAACTTCAACACCAGAGAAAACCCCATCTCCACCATTACGAAATTCAGTCAATTCTTTCCAAACCAATGGCCGCTCTAACATAACACCAATATCATCAGTGAAATGATTTTTTTCATCATTTTCTTTAGTGAAGGAAGGGGTTTTAGGGTTAGGGTTAGTTAAAGGAGCAGAAACAGCAGTTTTTTTTAATGAAAAGTCGCCAAATTGGGGTTTGATTTGAAGGAAAAAACTAGGATTAGGGTTACCAAAAAGATTGAACTGAGCAGACATGATAAGAGGTGAATTTTGAGGAGAACCAAAGAAACCCACACCTGATTTTAAAGAGATTGAAAATGGGGTTTGAGTTGTTGATGATATGTTAGGCGAGTAAGAGAATTTGAGAGACGGACCATTGATTGAATTAGTACGAATACCAAATGAAAGATCTGATGAATCTCCTGCTGTGATTATTGATAGAAATGGAAACCCTAATACACTAATCGGGATTTTTGCTCTCAAAAGTGGATTTTGATATTGAGATTTTGGATTAATTTCCGTTTGGTTTTGTGGTTGGGTTAGAGTTGGCTGCTTTTGATCTTCTCGGAGTTTCAGTGATGCCTTCATCTCTCACTCGCTCTTAGGTTTTTCTCTGATAAGCTGCTTCACTGTCTCGAGTTCGGACTTCGGCGTGCAAACTCGAGTTTTAACTATTGGCTTGTTGTTGTGGCCAGCTAAAGTCAAAGGTTATAGGAGACAACGTAATTTTACGGATAAAGAAAGTGATAAGATTGTACTAACCGTGCACCTGAGAAGTCGTTGATGAAAAATTGAAAATATTTAGGGTAATTGATATGGGAATGTCCAAATGAAAAACTTTGTTGAGACAGGTTGATGGCAAAATGCGTTTTTTTCATTATGGGAAAAGAAGTAGATGGCTGAACATTAAACGCGTGTGTCAATTGAAAACGCTGGGGTTTTACGGGCGATCTAACTATACGCGTTGGCTTGTGACGCAAAACTGCTAATGGCTAGTTTTTCAAATTTAAAAACAACCATTTTTTTTCAAAATTATCTATATAAATTACCATCTTCTTCAAACAATTCACTGCCAGCGTATGTTGCATAACCGCTAATGGCTAGTTTTTCAAATTTAAAAACAACCATTTTTTTTCAAAATTATCTAATATAAATTACCATCTTCTTCAAACAATTCACTCACACCAAAATTCACTTTTCTTGAATTTTCTATTCTAAATCTATTCCAATTTTTAGTTTGATTATTGGTGAGATGGCTGAAAATGCGATCACATTTTTTTGCGATGCAAAACTTGAAGCTGCTGTCTCTAAGATAAGTGGAAGTTTTAAAAAGATTGAAAATTGTAAGAAGGAAGTGCAAGTTTTTGAAGTTGCTCCAAGAAAATGTTCCGCTAAAAGGCAAAGAAGAGCTCCATTTTTGAAAGTTAACAACAAAAAATTCAAAAAAAAAAGGAGAAACTTTCAAAGAGCGCGTTGAATGGAAGATACGTCAAATAAAGATAAACAGGAGGTCAAAGCTTGTACTTGATTTTTATTGAAGTTGTTTAGTACTTTTTATTATTGTCTAAGTTTATATCTTATATGAATTGGCACTAATATCAATGAATGAAAATATTTAGAACTTAAAATAGATTTCCACTTCAGATTGACCGATATTATTACATTTTAATAAACGACAACAAACCCAAATTAAACCACATCAAATCCAGCGACATTATTTCTATATAATTCATAGCATTCAAAATGCTTAAACTATCTTCCGGTTTCTCCAGTAAACTTGGTTAGAGCGATGGTTTTCCGTAAAACAGATAAACAACAAGTTAAGACATTTATGATGCAGTTGATCAGTGAGGACAAAGGTAAGATGCTCACCAGTTCTTCGTTGGATAATCCAAAATTGCTACGGTGAACCATCCACAAAACTTTTGTATAATGTTTGACATCATTAATGATAAATGAAAATCTTAGTTCTAGGATCTTACTGGTTCTTATGG
Organism: Papaver somniferum; assembly: GCF_003573695.1. Classification (NCBI taxonomy): domain Eukaryota; kingdom Viridiplantae; phylum Streptophyta; class Magnoliopsida; order Ranunculales; family Papaveraceae; genus Papaver; species Papaver somniferum. The sequence continues at coordinate 120,257,660 of NC_039363.1, read as the reverse complement.
TGTCGCTCCGAGACGCTACAAAATGTTCCAACACTCTTTCCCAGAAATAGTCATTGTTCATTAGTCTCATCATACAATGTAACAACATCGAACAAGAGTAACATCTTTTTTCTATTGTAAAGACCGGGAGAGGCATTCGAGTGCAGTAACGATGTGATTGAGATGGACCATCTTTAAGAATGTGGAAACACGCTTCGTAAAGAAAAGTTTTACCGTGAGCTTCCTCCCAATTATCAAGAGTTGTTTGGATCACTTCAGCTTCAGTTACACCGATGAACTTTTCTCGATTAATTTCCCTTACTAGAGAAAGAAATGGCTGGACTGCAAGCCTAATATATTGAAAAAGAGCATACAATCGACGAGCATCTCGGTTTCCCGGGTTCCCCGTCAGTGAGACGAATATTGTAAAAATGTTCTCCCAAAAAGAAATTTCTTGAAATCCCATACCAACGATTACCCTATGAAAAAAATATGCTTTGCATATAGTTATATCCTCTTCTTCAATAAAGTTGGGACCACGAATTCTAGCAGACATTTCTGAAAAGTGAGAGAGATTAAGAGTTTTAGAAAGAAAGAAGAAGATGTGAATTTGGAGATAAGAAAAATGGAATTTATAGGGTAAGAAAGAAAATCGAGCCGTTGTAAATTCAGTTGTTGGCGTTTGTAGTAAAACCGCGCGGCTTTACCATGACCGCCCGTTTGAATTACCAACGACTATTTTTTTTTTGTTATAAATGCAGCACTAGGTTTGATTCTCAACCAAACCAACAGATTTCTTTCAAGACAATAACATCCACCATGTTTTCTAAAGACAAAGCGAAGCAAATATTATGTGTCGAAGTAAAAGAGGTTTGTCCATTCTGTTTTGTGGATAACCACAGTCTTATGCAATGCCCTTGGATGTATTCAAAGTGTCTGTGGGAAGGTTGTTCATGCATCAGAATGGTGATTGAATCACAACCGGAAAAGCTTAGTGTTTGCAATTTCAAGATACCAACTGTCTAGAGGAACCACATATGCTAGATGATGCTATCAAGGTTAAAGAAGAATAAGAAAAGTTTGCAACACTTTGCAAAAACTTCAAACTTAAATCCAAATTGAAGAAGAAGTTATTACACTGCAAGCATTGTGGAGATGGAGATCATGGATACAAACATTGTCCATAGAGAAACAGTTGATGCTCAAAGCCCGATTGCAGGACTTTTATGCATTTGTGCACTTCTACTGAAGAAGACACATATGGAAGGCATTTCTGGAAGTGTTCTAGGTGTTTTTGGGTGGAGTGGGATGATTAAAGTTGAAGGACAAATCAATTAACTATGGTATTATGATATTTAGTTTGGTGTTTATTTTGCGTTATTATGATTATCTAAACCAAACATGTGGATGTCTTCACATTTGCACCATCAATATCATAAATAAAAACATACTGCATTGGATTAAACAACTACATCATACATGAGAATAAAGAAAATACATTAGATTAAAACAACTACTACATAGGCGCCAATTCTCTTACGGTGGTGGAATTCCTAGGACGATATAGGGACCGTATTTGTTGAGCACCCTAAGAATGTTGAAACAAGCTTGCAAGTCGAAAGGACGTCCGTCGTGAGATACTTCCCACATTTCTTGTGTTCCGGGTTCCACTTCATTTACAGCTTCACCGTTGAGTTTGTTTTTGTGATTGTGCACTAGTACATATAGGAATTCCAATACATGACAACTAATTACACTAAAACGATGCGACAATCCGTGAAAATCACGCCCATAAATGTTCCCCGTTTCAGCGGCGAACATTGTATGAACTTTCTCCCAGAAACACAACGTCGATTCGGCTATATTCTTATTGGCAGCATGTTTTGTGTGAAAAACAAAGGCTCTACAAATAGCTAAATCCTCTTGTTGAGTGTATCTAACACCATGAACTCTGGGAGGCATTTTTGTAGATAATTTGAGAGTGAAGAGATTTACAATGTGTAGAATGTGTGAATTTTGAGTTGAAATGAGGAGTATTTATAAAACTCAAAATTCTAGCCGTTGGATGACAAGATTTTTCAGTCGTCCAGATGTATCCCTTGGCGGTTTTGGGTCGCATGCTGGAGGATTAACTTCAAACGCTGTCATTGAAGGAAAAACTGGAGGTTTTAGAACACACGCAAACATTTGTGGTTTACACGCCAGCATATTCGCTACAACCGCCCGGTTTTCCATCAAGCGCGGATCTGTTCTTTCGTCTCACTCAACAAACCAATAATTTTGTTAGTTTTCCCATCCGTTTTTCATGTTTGTTGAGTCTATAGTGGGAGCAAAATGAACAAACTTGTAGTTTTTTGAGTCCATAGGAACTGCTCTTACGGAAAAGTTATTTACAAGGCGTTGCATCCGGTGAATTCCTATCACCTCTTCACCCCTCCTTCCGAAGGATATCTGGTTTAATTTGGGATCGCGTGATATAGTAGTACTGTAATTTCACATCTCTTTTTTGCAGATGACTGATTACTCTTCATTTTCTTTTAATAAGAAAAATAAGTAAAGCTTATGTCGAATATATGGTTTGAAGTTCATGACATAAGGAAACTAGATTGGATGTTGTGAGTTTTGCCTATTAGATTTAGATTAGCTAAAGCAAAAGAAATCATGTTGGGTATGTCATCATCGTTTCCTTGATAGGGTACATGGTAGTATACTGGGAACCTTTCTTGAACAACATCTTGACAAAGAGATTTGAAGTTTCTGAGAATTGTCATATCTTCGTTTATTTATTTTATTATTTATTTTATTTTTTGAGCAAAGAAGGAGAATTTATTGCAAAACAAAAGAATTACAAAGACTTAAGACTTACTAGACTAACAAGACAAAAAAAGACTCTAAGAGTCATTCTCTAGAGACAGAACTTGGCTAATAACATGAAGAGGTTCATTCCACCAAGTTTTAAACCTAATACTTGTCCTTAGCATATTTTGCAAGCTTATCAGCTGCAAGGTTACATGATCTTTTTTGGAAAATAATATTAAAAGACACATTACAAGACATACAACTTTTAAGGGTTTCCTGGCATTCAGGTAAAATGTTCTGATCTTCCTATTTAAAACTTTCAACAGAGGCATTAAAACACTCGACTACGTACCTATTATCTCCTTCAAAAATAACTTGGCTATGGTTCAGATCCTTGATCCAATTTAAAGCTTTAAGAAGCACCAATAATTCAACTTGATTTACATCCCTGGATCTAGATGAGAATGCCATTTCCGCCAATAATCTCCTTATCCAATCACGAACAATCAAGGTAAAGCCAGCATTAGTCATTTAAGAAATAAAAAAAGTATCAATGTTTGTTTTAATCTAGTCAACAGGCGGTTTTTTCCATTTTTCCACATGATTAATGCAATGCCTGAGTGGGCAAGAATCCTGATTATGCATGAAGTTTAAGTAATTCCTAATTATGTGCACAATACTACTAGGACGATGTTGTTTGTTTTTAAAAAAACTCTTTCAGTTTCCATATTTTCCATAGTGTGCAAGCTGCAATATTTTTCAGATGTTTATTGGAAGGCATCTTCAAGAGAGTCTTTGCCAGATAACCAAGACTATTGATCCAATTCTTCAAAGATAATTGTCTTGATTTTGAGTATTGTAGATCAGCTAAAACCCCAAGCCATATCACATCTGTGAAGTGACGTTTGATGAACAAATGTATGTTTGACTCTTATTCTTGATTGCAGAAAGGAGATAGATTACTCTTATCTTTTTTGTATCTGCTGATTCTTTGGTTAACATGAAGAATATCCAAACAACATTTCCATAAAAAATGTTGCACTTTATATGGAAATTCCATGTACCACAATTTGAACCAATTAGCCTCTTTAATTTGAGTGGAGTTATTATTGTGATTTTGCTGCCTTACTAGCTCTTTGTAAGTGGAGTTGGTTGTAAAGTTTCCACACTTAGTTAAGGACCATCTTAACTTTTTTTTTCCACTCATAGGAATTCTTGTATTTGAGATTTTTTGCACCTGAGAATGACCGAAACTGATGTTAAGATTTTGAAAATCTCAGACTTTGTTCTTGTTATCAATGAATTCTGAAACTCTTGAATTCTCATTTGTATTGACTTGAGAGTTGCAGTTTCTTGAACTTGAATCATCTGAGCCTTGAAACCGTCCGTGTTTGTGAGATTTAATAGTATTGCCATCTCAAACTTCCCATATATAATTATTCTTGACCACTTGAGACCTGTTTCTTAAAAGTATCATCAGTTAAAAGATCTTTCCCTTAGAAATACGAATTTGAGCTCACTTAGAGTTAGGTTCATTAATCAATCTCCAAGCCAGTTTAGTAAGAAAGAAATATTGAATAATTTTGAATCTTTAATCCCAAGACCTCTGAATCTCTTTGGGTTACAAACTTTAGACCAAGCTATAGGATTAGCTCCTTTGATATTTTTTTTTGTTGCACCAGAAATAGTTTCTGAGAATTCTGTTTATTTTTGCATGAGTAATATCAAGAGCCTCAAAAATACGCATTTGATAATTAGTTGTGGTACTTACAGAAGATTCGATTAAGATGGTTCTACCTGCTTGAGAAGTAAGCTGACCATGCCAAGTTTAAAGTTTGTGTTGCATATTCTCCACATTGTTATAAAAAAAATTCTTTGCTTCTTGGAGTCTGCAACTGAGTACCCAAATATTTTTCCTTCTTCTCCATTGGTTTCATCTGTAGCATATTAGATATATGCTCACAAGCCTCCTTACTAAGATTCTTGCTAAAAAAATACACTTGACTTCTCAAGATTCACCATTTGCCCCGGAGAAGAAGTAAATCTGTGAATAATTTCTTTGGAATTAATGATTAGTGATAGATCTTCCATTAGCTTTTGTAAACAAGATGCAGTCATCTGCAAATAAGAGATAAGAAACTGCTGGTACGACAGGTTGAATCTTCTTTTCATGAACTGTATTTGTTAATATTCTGTTGAAACCCTCCATACAAAGAATTAAAAAATATGGTGATATAGAATCCCCTTGCATGAGTCCTCTAGTAGGAGAGAAGAAATCCATTGGTGTCCCATTCACTAGAATAAAATAATTAACTGTACTTATGCAAGTATTAATGAGTTGACACAATTTATGAGAAAATCCTAAATGAATCATAATTTGATGCAGAAAATCTCATTCCATTCTATTGGAAGCTTTTTCCATGTCTAGCTTCACTCCTACCACCCATTGAAAATCTTTTGTGTGCTTCATATAATGCATGATTTCGTCAGCTATGATTACATTATCTTGGATATTCCTACCAGGTACATATGCTGACTGCCAAGGGGATATTATTTTGGTAAAGAGGTTTCAGTCTAGAGGCTAGAATTTTGGTGATGAGTTTGTAAATGATATTGCATAAGCTTATTGGTCTTAGATCCCGAGGTTTAGTAACAACCTCTTTTTTTTGGAATCAAGACTTGAAAAGTTTCATTGATTTGTGGAGGAAACTGACATGTGCTGAAGAAATTTTGCATTAAAAGAATAAATTCCTTGCCAATAATGTCCCAAGTCTGTTGAAAAAACCTGCCTGATACCCATAAGGACCGGTGAAGCCCAATAATCAATACTGAAGATTGCATTCTTGATTTCTTCTGCTGAAGGAATTTTAAGCAGATCTTGATTTTCTCTCTCAGTAATGTAAGGAGTTATCAGGTCCATTATGCTTGAATCAATGGTGATCTATTGAGGAGTAAATATTGTTGAAGTGACTTGACAAAAGAACTTGTATTTCTTTTTATTATTCACCTATTCTCCTTTCTCATTCATGATTGTGTCTATATTATTTCTTCTTCTTCTAAAATTGATTTTTGAGTGAAAATATTTGTTATTTCTGTCCTCTTTTTTGATGATGTTTTTCTTGCTTGCTGATATAGAACATATGCTTTCTTATCATACCAAGAACTCAATTTTCCTTCAATGGATTTGATTAAAACAACATTGTTAGAGCACTGCTCGGTCGAACTCGCAAGCGTTGCTATCTCAAGCTTGTTTGTTGGTCGGTTTTCAGCCGACGCAAAAATAATTTAAGTTCTTTCACTTCACAATTATAAATAATAGTATAGTTATAAGAACAGATTCGTTCCACAGGAGATATGGGTTGTTATTCGTATTTGAAAACTTAAGTAACCTGGGGGGATTTTTGATTTGAATCTAAAATAATTAAACTAATAATAATATCAAAGAATGAATAAAGAGAATCAATAAGTTGAGATTACTGGTTAAGGGTTCATCATCAATCATAATACATGCATTTCGACCAAAACTGATGTTGTCACTCAATCATTCATTATCAAAAGTCCCAAAGTACCCCATCGAGAGGATACTCCGGTAAATTCCTTATATCATCACATACCATAACGATGAATATGTGAATACTACTCAGCGAACAACCTAATGCAACATGCTAATAGATTTAATCCTCCAAGAGCCTTAAGTTCTATGAATTAGACTAATCTATGCAATAGAAATACTACGAGTAAACTATTTAATATAGGTCAAGCTTCTACTTGCAATCACACAAAAGTTTTGAATACAATTGGTAATCACAATATGCTACTTATGACAAGGTTTATCAACAATTACGTATCTCAAAACCCTAGTCTAGCTATAGATATGTATTCATGGTCATTTAGTAACGCTCCTAAACAAACAATCATACAATCATACGCGATAATAAATTGTAGAACAAGACAATAATTTGATTGAGATAACAAAACCAATATATTAATTTATTATCCGACTACATCCTTAACCAATATGGAGTATTTAGATACTCATGGATATCTTAAAATCCATGAAAAATAATATGAAGAAAAAGAAAGCAAACCTTAGGTTCAATCATGGTGATCGAATGCCAAAATTGCCAAACCCTAGCTCTTCTCTTCTTCCCTCCAAAAGTATATGATAATTGATCATCCCAATCTCTCCTATAAGTAGAATATAAGAGTATATGTGCCCTCAATCACGTGCAACACCGGTTGCCAAAACTCTGCCAAACTCGTGTAACATAACAAAACCCACGTCCAACAGCCTTCATGGGCTTCACGGAACAGTAAGGCCTAGCCCAAAATCCTTTTTGTTTGTTAATTCAACTGTCAGTTCCGAGGAACTGTCAGTGTATCCTCATTGTTATTTCGCGGAGACGAACAACTCCGTGAGTTTTATTTTCCCCTGAGTTTTCCTTTTTATCCCGTTAGATTCCCTGACGCTCAGGTAGTCGTGAAAATATAAAACATCTGGATTTTTTTGTTTCCTGCCAAAAACTCACATATACCAGGCCCTCCGTGAATTCTTAAACTCCCTGACGTTTTCAAACTCGAGCTTCCCCTTCATCGTCAACAATGGCAGTCGTGATCACTCACCATCAGCTTCCCTTGATCGCTGCCATTATCCTTCTGTTACTGCCATGATCATCACCAACGTGATCAACAGCTCAACTCCATCTTGAACTTCTCCTCTGCAAGTCATTATCATCAAGAGTCGTCACCAGCATCAGTCCCTGTTCTTCCCGAGCTTAACTCCATCTTCTCTTCTCGTCTGCCAACTCCTCAATATCCTCTTCACCATACAGCAACTGTATCTCTCTCAATGACTGCATTTCCGTCATCCATCCTTCACAGCGAGCCCCTTCTTCTCGTCTCATGAGAATCACCAGCACCATTAAACACCAAGCCATCCACCGGCAGCAACAAGTTCCACCGTCGAATATGATCATCAACATTAACCTCCAACTCCATTAACAACAACCTTAACTCGCAGCCATCATCAACTTCCGTTCATTATTACAGCCAGCGTCCCCTCCTGCTCGAGCTCTCCATCTTCCCTGATCTCAGTCAATAATTCCAACTCGAGCCTGGCTCATTCACAGCTCCGTCGACCTGCAGTCGAGTTTTCTTGTCCATCGGTACCCATATTCCGTTTACAGGTGAAGACGCTGCTCTTATAATTAGCATTCAACTGTCAGTCTGACAGTTCAGTTTTCTTTTGAAGTGTGTCCGCCCCTTAACATATGCTGGAGTGGCAATAGTAATTCTGTGCTCTTGTAATCTTTTTGCAACTTTGTCTTGCTTAAATTGCGCTCAACTTTCTCATATGAAGTCGGAATGACTCCATCCTTTCGCTATTAGCTTCGTCTTTTCGTCCTCTTCAACGTGATGCGAAGAAATCTCGAATTTGAACGAGTTCCCTTTTGGTTAAGATCACCCAAAACACCAAAGAAACTCAAAAGCAACCGAAATCAAAGCATAATGATATAAAAACTACCAATAAAGCAAAGCATTTAAGTACCAAACTAGTGGAAATAATGCACCTATCATTTGTCAAGTTTAGTTGCCAAAACTATAAGTCTTGATTTCTAGTCTACTTATAGCTAAGTCTCGGACTAGGATAGAAAGTGTAGTTGATCTCTAGACTCCACGGCGTTCATCATGCAAAGACGGAGAACTACTCAAGGAACTGGTGTATCTCCATTGACAAAAAGGTATATGGAGACTTGAGCTTATCTATCACTCAAAAGTCTATCCACTCTATCTCCTATCTTGAGACAAAAGTCGTATTGCTATATAGACTTCGATTATACACATTTGTTATTTCGAGTAGAGTTTATCTCGCTTATCTATTTCTCGAAATCTGTGTTGGTAAGCTTTCGCTTTGTCCAAGTTCATCTTCACTCGTGACGAAACTCATGTTAGTTATTTGAATCTCTTGAAAATCGCTTTGATGAAAAATAGTGTGTGAATAACCACTATATAACATCCTCTAAGAATGTTATAATGATTGAAATGAGAGTTTAGGATATACAACCATGTTTGGATATAAACATTGTATGAGAACTCATACTTGTGTAAGTCCAAAATCCTTGAACCAAAGTATGCGTACTTTGCTTGTTCAGGATGACCGGAGCTAAGTTCGCGTACCCGTACGCGTACTGTCAGAAGTTCACATCCCGTGAATTTCTGCTCGAGTTTGTGAACTGAAAACAAGCTTAGTCCGGGTACTTAAGTATGCGTACTTAAGTGGGTTATTTTCTAAAAACAGTTTAAATTCGCGAACTAAGACATTTATAAATTAAGGAATGCAATCTTTGCAAACCGTGGCTATAATGTTCATGAATCGATTCGAGAGAATCAAAACTGTTTTTCTTCGATTGTGTCTTGTATACTTCTATGAGATATAAGCAATTGAAAAACTCTCTAACTAGTTCATTTGAGTCATTTGAACTAGTTGTGGTGAAGATGAATAAGGTTGATATGAAAGTGCTCATATGGCTAACCATTGGTTAACTATTGTTAGACCAACTAGGTGTACACGTTTAGGTACGGTTACTCAAACCTAAATGAAGTTACATTTCATTTGTGTATAACAAGCTAATTTCGATCTAACTGTTGAAATATATTATCTTGAATCTAATCATGTTTTCATCTAAAGGTGAATATTGAATGCTTTGTTACCAAGGTATCGTTGATTGCAAACCCTGATTTGGAGACTATGTAAAGGAGAACTCTAGCAACTGGGAAACCTAATACCCACACCTCCCGTATGATACTAGTTGTATAAGCTAGATTCGATTCTCCTTTAACCTTAGGTTTCTATCGAGACCCTGTAGGTTAAAGACTTGAAGACTTCATTGAGATTGTGAATCCAGACCCAACTATTTTCTCTGTAGTTGCGTGATCTGATCTTGATGTTTCTATCGTGATTAAGTACAATCATAAGATTGGCTTGAGATTAATTTTTCTAATAGACAAAATAGAAAGTAGTCACAAACATCTTCGTCTCATCGTTTGTGATTCCACAATATCTTGTTTCGCTAGTCGTTTAAGGTTATTGTGAGGTGATTGATATTTCTAGGCTGTTCTTCGGGAATATAAGTCCGGTATATCAATTGGTTCCTGTTTACCTTGATTTATCAAAAGACATAATAAAAATCGTAGGTATTTCTGTGGGAGACAGATTTATCTATTACTGTAGACTTTTCTGTGTGATACATATTTGTTTATTGAAGTCTTCGATTTTGGGTCGTAGCAACTCTTAGTTGTGGGTGAGATCATATAAGGGAATCAAGTGCGTAGTATCCTGCTAGGATCAGAGACGTAAGGATCGCAACTGTACCTTGGATCAGTGTGAGATTGATTGAGGTTCAACTACAGTCCAAACCGAAGTTAGTTTGTAGTAGGCTAGTGTCTGTAGCGGCTTAATACAATGTGTGTTTAATCTGGACTAGGTCCCAGGGTTTTTCTGCATTTTCGGTTTCCTCGTTAACAAAACTTCTGGTGTCTGTGTTATTTCTTTTCCGCATTATATTTTGTTATATAATTGAAATATCACAGGTTGTGCGTTGGATCGATCAATTGGTAAATCCAACCTTTGGTTGTTAATTGAAATTGATTGATCTTGAACATTGGTGTTTGGTACCGTTCAAGTGATTTATGTTGTATTCAATGAGACTCGCAAATTTCTATTTGATTGAGTTGGGATTGAATCGAGAAATTGACATATAACTCTTTGATATACTTTTTATTAATATTGAGTCTGACTATCTAGTTGATTATCTTAAAAGTATATTGGAGTTAGTCCATACATATTTCTAAGCGAAATATTGGGTGAGGTTATTAGACCCCCACATTTTCAATTGGTATCAGAGCAGGAAAACACATTTAAAGACCTTATAAGTCTGTGTTTGTAGCGATCTGACTCTATGGACAACAATAATATATCTGATAACGCAACACCGATTCAGAGTTACTCTGATATGTTTCAAAATCCTGAAACATCTAAGAAACCTTATGTTTTTGGTCCTTTGACTGAATCTTCCTACAACTGGGAAAAATCTCTTGATGAACAGTTGGATGATCTTTCAGATGAGATTGATTTAGAAGAAGTACAAAGCAGTGATGAGAAAGTCTCTCAATATATCAAGCTCTTTAACCATGCCTTGAAAGAAAAGAATTCAACAGCTTGTTTGGGTAAATATCTGGTACCTCTCTGTCAAGAAAACAGAAAACTGAGAAAACTCTTTAAAGGTTATGATTGTGGATATATATAAACTCTTACAATCTACCGTTAAAGATCGAAAAGAAGATGTTCGCTCAAAAAGGTCTGAATTTGATAATCTTCTTCGAAATCTCTTTGTGTTGAAAGAAATACTTGCAGAATCTGAAACAAGATATGACTCTAAACAAAAATGTTTTAATGACAGAGAACTCAGTCTTTTCGCCAGAGAAAAAGTTTTGGAGACTGATCTCGCTTCTGCTCTTGATAAGGTAAAAAAACTGGAAGAGAGTCTGAAAAAGGTTCAATTCTAGCTCTACAAAATTATCTTCTATGCTTGGAGCATGTAATGAACATCATGATACACGTGGTCTGCGATATAAAAGGAATAGATGCTCCAAGTACTAGTAAGATCAATTTTGTTCATGCTAATGATAACTCTTCATGTGAAAAATCTTTTCCAGCAGCTGACGTTCCTAGGAACAAGGATTGTGCACCTTCAAAACCAACTCGCATGAGAACAGTCAAGAACAATTCCTTTAGCTGCTATTATTGCGGAAATAAAGGACACCTTGAACTAAGATGTCGTTTCCGTCTGAGGAATGAAAAACTTCATAACATTCTTGCATGGATGTCGAAAGAAGTAATTAAACCCGTCTCTCATCTTGATGGAGGAAAAGGCATTGTCTGCAATCAAGAGAAATGTTGTGATGAGACATTTCTAGATTATGATTTTGAGACAAAAAAATGCCTACAATTGTAGAAGGAGGAACGTCGGATGGACAGCTGACTCCCTAAATTACTCTGAGAAGATAAAAAGGCATAGAAGAAAGAAAAAAGGTTCAAATTCCTTCACTCTCTCTGAAGAAGGCCTTGAACCCAAAGTGTCTGCTCCAGATTTCATTCATATCAATAATCGAGTCTCGGAGCTCAAGACCAGCATAAACAGACTCAAACGAAGCATTAAGAGGGCAAGGAAAGCAGCAGGTTCAGGTATTCCTTGTTCTCCTCTGGTTAAATCTCTTTCGACTAATCCTAATGATTTTTCTGAAAAGCTTCATGAAGGAAAGAGATAAGAAGTCAATATTCTTGATGAGCAAAATGCTCATCAAAATACAACTTGACTGCTTAATGTAGCATCCTTCTTGTAATTGTGAAAGGATGCTCATAATTCTCAAGAAGATTCTTTTTGCCTTGAGAATGCATCCGTTGTTATTTTTTTCTTTCTTCTGTTCGTTATCTTTTCACTTTACGTAATGATGATCATAAAACTGTTGAGCCTTGCTCCAGTACTTTACATGATGTAATTTTTTTTTATCGTCCACTCTTGAGAATAATTCCTTGTTGGTTTCCTTTCCTGGTCCAATCTGTTGTTGTTTACCAACAATTATCTTATGTTCTGATGAACTAAGATGGTCTTCAATCTATTTAGAATGGGTCCTTGAGATTTCTTCTAAATTTGGCTCCACTACTCTCTTGGTCGTGTACCGAGTTTGTAAACCACAACTCCTCCTGAACCGTACGGAACATATACGAGTTTCCCTGGGGTTTCCTATGAAACACTCATATATATGTATATATTTATTTATTTATGTATCATGCTCCTCCTTGATACATACACGTTCTGAAACGTCAAAGAGTTCACCTGATTTTTTGTATGCACAATGGATGAATGCAACAAGGAAGACAAAGTAGAGAAGGGCAAGACTATCGAGTTTCACGAGAAGCCTGTTTTCATAACCTGCTATCATGTGTGGATCATTAAAAAAAAATACCAGTTCAGATGTCATCACAACTGGTAATAAATCTTCTTCGAAACTTTGAGGTCGTACGTGAACAACTTGGAATTGCAACAAGGAATCTTGAATTTCTGAAAAACGAACTGAAAAAAGCAACTGATGAGCTCGTTTACGTTCAATCTCTGGTTGCTGATCATGCTTGGGGTCCATTTGGCACACACTTTTTTCCCACTACAAGGTAATTGAACTACATGTAGTTCTATTACACCGCATTCCAATCACACATATTGAATTTGGTGGTGTTTGGCACGTTACTACTTACTACCAGTAATAAGAGAGTAATCCTTCGATAATTTTGCATTGTCAGTTGTAATTTACACAATTTCCGAATTTAACTATTCTGGGCATGTATTATTTCTAGTAACGGAAATCATTATATTGATTTTAATAGTGGTTGAAAGATTTCAAACTTATCAAGAAACAATTGAAATTATAAAGGCAAACATCAGATCATGTCTAAGCAAATTTTACCTATATATGATTGAAAAAAAAGAAAGATCTGATGCCCAAAACTAAAAATAGATCGGATGATCAAGAGAGAAGAAGAAGATATCAAGTGGGTTTCTCAATCTAGATCGTGACTGTACTAATGATTTTGTTTTGCTTAAAGTTGTATCTTTTATATCAATTGTAAATTGTTAATCATATGATTCATATCTTTGTCTTCCAACAAATAAATCTTGAACTATTGAAGGGTAAGATGGAAAGAACATCAACCCTCAATCTTCAAATAAATAAATCTTGAGCTATTGAAGAATACGATCGGAATAACCTCAACCCTCGCTCTCTCACAGAAGAAAATAGGAAGAGATCAAGAGAGACTAGGAAGAAGAAGAAAGTGAAAAACAAATAATTTATGAATTTAATAAATGGTCAAAGGGAGTAGTTAGAGGGTGTAATTGAGGGAAACTTTCAATACCGACCTTCAGAGGTCGGTGTTCAATGTCATCGTTTGGAGGTAATAAGGATTACCTGCAGTTCCTATGTCGTGCAGTTGGGACGCAGCCAAACAATAAATTTTTCAATGCAGCCTTGGACTACCTCGTTGACTGCACTACTTCTAATATTTATGCCATGCCAAACAGACCCTTAATGTTTTTCGAATTATGTTCTCTAAGAGCTGTCTTATATTTGTCTAGGAAAACTTCTTATGAGAATTTTATTCTTGTGTTTTTAAGAAGGATAACTAGGGTTTGGAATAACTATTATTGTGATTACGAATAGCTATGTCCAACGTTTTCATCTTGCAATGTCTTTAGATTTGTTTATTTAAATTCTAAAGTTTGTTTGGAAGATGATTTTTGTAGTATTAATCTTTATGATTTCATATATTGCAACTTGTTATCGGATATGTGTGTTTGCGTCCGTGAACTATGATTATCCCATACGTGGTCAAAATTTAAGTCCTTCATAAGTCGATATGCAAGTATTGATAAAAGATTGAATGAACTTTTGACAAAACAAAAGATAAGCCTATTATGTCATTATGCAAATATTGATGGAAGATAGGATGAGATTTTGTGTACAAACATTAGGTCTATTATATGTCATTGTGTAAATGGTGATAAAGAATAGAATAAATCTTTGTTTATTCCGCAGTTTTGATCTTCCCTGATCCATATTTTTTATGTAAATACTGTGCGGCTCCGTAAGTTCTCTTATGTGAGCATTTCCGATTAAATTAATCATAAGTTCGCTTGTGGTTTGTTTAATTGAGATTTTTGTATACAAATTCATATTCTTATGTGATTTGTTAATGTACAAAGAAATCCTTCTTTTCTTGTGAAAGTAAGGTCGCTCTTGTTGTTCTTTCGGGAATGACATTTTATGGGGGAGAGTTCTTAATTGAACTTGTGCGTAATTGCCAAATCTTTATAGGGAGTGCGGCCATGAAATATTATAGGGGTTATCTTGTATCTTCATAAACTCCTTGATGAATTCATTTAGTTTCGACTATATGATTGCATCTAAAAAGTTGATATGTACTTTCTTTTGGTCATGAAGTGTCTCTATGGAAATTTCATTGGGATCCCACTAGTTATTGAAAAAGCGGGGGTCTAACAACCACACCCAATAATTCGTATGGCAATCTGTATGGACTAACTCCAATATACTTTTAAGAGAATCAACTAGACAGTCAGACTCAGTCTTAAGAAAAATATATCAAAGAGTTATATCTCAATTTCTCAATTCAATTCGCAATCAAACAAATAGAAATTTGCGAGCCTGATTGAATATAAGAAATAACTTGGACGATATCAAAAACCAATATCCAAGTGTCAATCAATTTAATCAACAACCCAAAGGTCGGATTCACAATTGATTGAACTTACGTACAACCTGTGACATTTCAATTATATAAACAAATATAATGCGGAAAAGAAATAACACAGACACCAGAAATTTTGTTAACAAGGAAACCGCAAATGCAGAAAAACCCCGGGACCTAGTCCAGAATAAACACACACTGATTATAAGATGTTACACCAATTTCCTACTACCTATTCGGACTAGATGTAATACCTCCTTCAACTGTATTTAAGCACTTATAGAAATCCTAGCAGAACACCGATTCTCATTAGGAATTCTTCTCGTAAATCTTCTAGCAGAACCCAAGGTTATCTTTAAAAGATACAACAACATGGTTGATATTTTTCGATCTTTTGTTTTCACAAAATACCCAATCGATTTCCCTTTAGATGTAAATAAAGGTTTTGGAAATCTTGTGTTTGTTTTTGAGAAAAACAATTACTAGGTAAAAGTAATATCAAAACAAACTTGTAGATTAGGGTTTTAACTTACAATCAGTATGCGTACACAAAAGGAGTCCGTGAACCTGATTTTCGTAAGTGAACTTGGGCGATTCCAAAGATAAATTTCCAAGTTAAGAAAACCCTAATAATTCTACAACAAGAACAACTAGAATAAATCTAGATATATCTTGTCTAAAACTTCTTAAGGATTTTTACGAGATACCTTAATCGAAGTTTTCTTTCTAGCTTCCGATTTTAACTAACAAATGTTGGTATACGATCGGAAACTGAAATCTATCAAAACCTAGGGTTTATGATCGACAACTCTTGAATGGTTTTATATCAGAAGAGAAAACCTTAGAATATACAAGAGGTGAAAAATCTAGATTACAAGTTGTATAATCAATCACGAAGATTATATCCAACTCGGATTTGTGATCCCCAATATAAAGACTTTTATCTCAAACTTGTTCATGAAGAACAAAATACATGGAAAACAACCTTATGAAGCTTACACAAATTTTCCAAAGGGGATGAAAAACGTGTAGCACTCACAAACCCTTTATTTATAGTGAACAATAACTTGGAAGCTACGCAAGCTATTTTCCTTTTTTAAGACTCTCCTAATTTTGGGAGTCTTTCCTAAGTTACAAATCTTGCCAAAATAATTAAATAAATAATTAATTAGCAAATATTGTATTTATGTGAGTAAATCACTTTTTAACTTAGGAAGGAATCACAAACACTTTAATATGGTAATAAAATATGTTTGGAGTAATAGCTATCTTGCCTAGATAAGGAAACATCAATTACATGACCAAAAATGGATTCTAGTCACCTAATTGGGCTCAAGTCCATGAACCGTTACAAGCAGTTCATGGATTGTTTCCTACTAACGACTGTAACAATTACATCAACAATTATAATTTTTACTTTAATAAATCACTCATAACTTCATCGTTATAACTCGGAATTGAGTGATTCTTGGCTCGTTGAATTCGTAAGATCAATCACTATAACATGAGAACCTTTCCAGGGATAAAGGTTATTGTCACAAAAGTCGTGGATCAAATAACCTCGAGTATATATATACATAAATGTACATTTACCGTAATAGGAATTGTTCCATAGAGTGAGCATTTGTTTCGATAGATTTAGAAAGGTAGAATTGAACAAGAATCCAAATGAAATCAATTACCACATAAATTTGTTTATCAAGTCCTTGTTGATGTCTTCTTGTTGTCTTCAAACTTCATCCATCAAGGATGGCTTCGATTCTACTTCTTAAACTTAATCTAGTCCAAAACTATCTTTAGTATACTAATTCAAAAATGCATTTTGGCAACTAAAATTGACAACTAACTTGACATACCAACGCAAGTGGGTTCAACCGAGCAATGATCTAACAATCTCACCATTTTTAAATTTTAGTGACAAAAGCATTTTACATATGGATTGTACTTTTTAAAAGCATTACAGCTCCAAAATCCAACATGCTGATTTTCTTGGTTCTTCAATTGTGCGTGTGTTCATCCTGTACTTGTTGAAGATCCATCATAGCATTATTACACAACATCAAATTTCAATTGTATCACAACTTTGACAATAATACTACGGTAATATGTATCACTCCCCCGTAGTCAATACTTCATCTCATAATGAAAACCACTCTCCCTTACATAATGGTCCGTAAACAATAATACTACGGTAATATGTATCACTCCCCCTTACACACATATGAGTTGTCTCACAATGTTTATATCCAATCATGGTTATGTATTCTAAACTCTCATTTCAGTCATTGAAACATTCTTAGAGAACGTTATATAGTTGTTGTTCACAAACTATTTTCGTCAAAGCGATTTTCAAGTAACTGAAATAACCATCATGACTTTCGTCACGAGTAAAGATGAACATGGTTAAAGCGAAAGCTTACCAACACATATTTCGAGAGATACGTAAGCGAGTTAGACTCAGCTCGAAGCAATAGATTTTTCCACATATTCAAAAATTACCCAACACAATATGTGCGCCCCAATTGTTTTGCAATCCTCACCGTATTTACAAGGGATTCTTGGTGAGGATGCACTTCCAACACAATCAGGTTGTGTTGAGGTGAACAAAATCTTGCTCACCACAGGTATTCGAAACAAAATCATGCATGGACTCTAGGAATTTAACAACTTCCTTGAAACTTTCAATAACTGTTCCATACCTTTTTAAGATTTTATCTCTTGTCGAACTCTTGTCTGGGAGATCCTTCTTAATAATACTCGTTGCTTTATTGATCTTCTTTGGTACCCATTTCTGAGTAGCTTTTGGAGCAACGTATTTCTTTTTCTCCCCAATATAATTATGAAACTTATTTGAGGGAATACTAGAAGAACTGAAATTATGAGACTCAATTTTTCTCCAGTTTGGAACATCAGAGCTTGTCATCTTAACAGAATGAGATCTGGTTTTATCTCATTTAAGATATCTGCAATTCCTTTGCAAGTGACCTGGTTTTCCAAAATAAAATCAATGTTTAGTGGAATTGAAAAAGTTATGTTTAGTATTACCTGAATGTATATGTGCTTGCTCTGGAGCTTGACCGAATTTCCTCTTTTCGGAAGTTGGTAGAGATACTTCATTTTTGTCAACCGTGGAAGGTTTTGGTTGCGAAGAATCTTTAGCTCTGACAAATTTTACCTCTTTGAAAATACCAGGAGAGTTTATTCCTTTATAGCCCAATCCTCGTGTATCACGATGAATTCTACATGCTCCCAATGTTGAGGTTAATTTATCTGAGCTGCTATTTCTAGAAAAAATCTCTTTTAAACTCGAGTTTTCTTCTTCCAACCTTTTGACCTTTTCAAGCGCAATAACTAGATCATTATTGGATGATTCACATTGAACTTTGACATCTTCTCGTTCCGAATCAAATAACAAGTTCATCTCAATGTTTTCCAAGTTATCTAGCTTTGCTTGAAGAATAATTTCCCGATCTCAACTTCCAGCAATTTCTTCTTTAAGATTTCGTATTTCGTTGAGATAATCTATTGCACCAACTTGGTTTTGCAAGTCTTTATTCCGACTACGAAGTCTGTCATATTTAACTTTCTCACTGAAAATGGTGATTTCAGCTTCCGAGAGTTTCTGATGACATTCCTTAAGAAGAATATTAGCAACTGGATCTACAAGGAACACTTCTTCGTCAGAATCAGTATCCGAAAGAATTTTTTCAGAAGCTAATGCAACCTCGCCTCCGTACTCTTGGTGATCATAATATTCGGGTCCATCATCAAGAGTACGCAAATCTGCTACATATGCCGATTATCTACGGCTCCAGCTAGGACATACTGAAGAAAGGTGCCCGAAACCACGACAGTTAAAGCATTGTAATCATCATTAGGAGATGTTGCACCTTTAGAAAAACTTTTTTTCCTGTCTCTCAAGATTTTTCTAAATTATCATGGAGTAACATCCTTAGCATCTGGCGAACCAGATTTATCCTTAAAGGATTCAGAATTGCTTGCAGCTTTAAAAGAAATCACTTCTTTTACAGACCGGTGTTCATTATCAAAGATCTTTAACTTTCCAACAAGAGTATTTCGGGAGAGTCTAGAAAGATCGTTTGCTTCTTCAATGGCATGTTTCTTAGACTCGTATCTTGATGGTAGAGACCTGAGAATTTTGCACACAATAAATTTCTCCGGAATAGTTCTTCATAAAGAATATGAGGTGTTAACTATTTGAGAAAGTCTTTGGTTAAACTCGTCCAAGGTTTCATCATCAGACATGCGAAGGTTTTCCCAGTCAGAAGCTAGATTTTGAAGCCTTGCTTCTTTCTCTGTGGCATTCCCTTCGAATACGGTTTCTAAGATATCCCAAGAATCTTTAGACTTATTACACGTAGTCACGTGGTGCTGAAGATCTGGGGTAATGGCATGGATGTTTACATTTACTCCATCAGAATTTTGATGTGCAACAAGAATCTCAAGATCATCGTAATCACCAATATCCTTTGCAACAGTTACACCGTCTACTGTAACTAATATAGTATTATAGCCACTAACAATACGAACCCATGATTGAAAATCTCGCGCTTGAATAAAAGCATGCATAACAATTTTCCACCATAAATAGTTCGTGCCACCGAAGGCTGGCGGTACGTGTATAAAGATAGCACTTTTGTCCATAGAATCAGATTCCTACAAACACAGACTTATGAGGTCTTAGCGTGTTTGCCTGCTCTGATACCAATTGAAAAAGCGGGGGTCTAAAAACCACACCCAATAATTCGTTTGGCAATCTGTATGGACTAACTCCAATATACTTTCAAGAGAACCAACTAGACATTCAGAATCAATCATAAGAAAAGTATATCAAAGAGTTATATCTCAATTTCTCAATTCAATCCGTAATCAAACAAATAGGAATTTGCAAGCCCGATTGAATATAAGAAATAACTTGGACGGTATCAAAAACCAATATCCAAGTGTCAATCAATTTAATCAACAACCCAAAGGTCGGATTCACAATTGATTGAACTTACGTACAACCTGTGATATTTCAATTATATAAACAAATATAATGCGGAAAAGAAATAACACAGACACCAGAAATTTTGTTAACGAGGAAACCGCAAATGCAGAAAAACCCCGGGACTTAGTCCAGAATAAACACACACTGATGCTGTTACACCAATTTCCTACCACCTATTCGGACTAGATGTAATACCTCCTTCAGCTGTATTCAAGAACTTATAGAACTCCTAGTAGAACACCGATTCTCATTAGGAATTCTTCTCGTAAATCTTCTAGCAGAACCCAAGGATCTCTTAAAAGATACAACAACACGGTTGATATTTTTCGATCTTTTGTTTTCACAAAATACCCAATCGATTTCGCTTTAGATGTAAATCAAGGTTTTGGAAATCTTGTGTTTGTTTTTGATAAAAACAATTACTAGGTAAAAGTAATATCAAAACAAACTTGTAGATTAGGGTTTTAACTTACAATCAGTATGCGTACACACAAGGAGTCCGTGAACCTGATTTTCGTAAGTGAACTTGGGCGATTCCAAAGATCAATTTCCAAGTTAAGAAAAACCCTAATAATTGTACAACAAGAACAACTAGAATAAATCTAGAGATATCATGTTTAAAACTTCTTAAGGATTTTTACGAGATACCTTAATCGAAGTTTTCTTTCTAGCTTCCGATTTCGACTAACAAGTGTTGGTATACGATCGGAAACTGAAATCTATCAAAACCTAGGGTTTATTATCAACAAATCTTGAATGGTTTTATATCAGAAGAGAAAACCTTAGAATAGACAAGAGGTGAAAAACCTAGATTACAAGTTGTATAATCAATCACGAAGATTAAATCCAACTCGGCTTTGTGATCTCCAATACAAAGACTTTTGTCTCACTCTTGTTCATGAAGAACAGAATACATGGAAAACAACCTTATGAAGCTTACACAAATTTTCCAAAGGGGATGAAAAACGTGTAGCACTCACAAACCCTTTATTTATAATGAACAATAACTTGGAAGCTACGCAAAGCTATTTTCCTTTTTCAAGACTCTCCTAATTTTGGGAGTCTTTACTAAGTTACAACTCTTGCCAAAATAATTACAAAATAATTAATTAGAAAATATTATATTTATGTGAGTAAATCACTTTTTAACTTAGGAAGGAATCACAAACACTTTAATATGGTAATAAAATATATTTGGAGTAATAACTATCTTGCCTAGATAAGGAAACATCAATTACATGACCAAAAATGGCTTCTAGTCACCTAACTGGGATCAAGTCAGTGAACCGTTACAAGCAGTTCATGGATTGTTTCCTACTAACGAACTGTAACAATTACAACAACAATTATAATTGTTACTTTAATAAATCACTCATAGCTTCATCGTTATAACTCAGAATTGAGTGATTCTTGGCTCGTTGAATTCGTAAGCTCATTCACTATAACATGGAACCTTTCCAGGGATAAATGTTATTGTCACGAAAGTCGTGGATCAAATAGCCTCGAGTATATATACATAAATGTACATTTACCTTCATACGAATTGTTCCATAGAGTGAGCATTTGTTTCGATAGATTTAGAAAGGTAGAATTGAACAAGAATCCAAATGAAATCAATTACCACATACCTTCGTTGATGAAGTCCTTGTTGATGTCTTCTTGTAGTCTTAAAACTTCATCCATCAAAGATAGCTTCGATTCTACTTCTTAGACTTAATCTAGTCCGAAACTATCTTTAGTATACTAAATCAAAAATGCATTTTCGCAACTAAAATTGACAACTAACTTGACATACCAATGCTAGTGGGTTCAACCGAGAAATTCTCTAACAATTTTCGTACCTTTGCCAATTTTATTGACAAAAAGGAGGAGAATTAATGTGTAGTTCACATTACAAAGACATATGGTTTTCAGATAATTATGTAAGGGGTAGTGATTTTCATGTGAGATGAAGTACTGACTAAGGGGGAGTGATACATATCACCATGGTATTGTTTTCAAAGTTGTGATACAATTGAACTTTGATACTATGTAATAATACTATGACACTGTATAACAATGATTGAGAGCTTTTGTTTTATCATTGTTATGGCTACGGTTCTTCAACAACGCTGATGCTGCATTGTATATATTTGGAATCATTGGAGTATTTGGAAGTGATGAAGATTTCGAGTAATGTTGAAGAACCAAGGAGATCAAACATGTGGATGAGAAGCTGCAGAGTTTATTTATTTTGTATTCCATATGTGTTGATAGTTTTGTCATTAAAATTGACAAAGGGGGAGATTTTTAGAGCACTGCTCGGTCGAACTCGCAAGCGTTGCTATCTCAAGCTTGTTTGTCAAGTTTAGTTTCCAAAACTATAAGTCTTTATTTCTAGTCTACTTATAGCTAAGTCTTGGTCTCGGTCTAGGATATAAAGTGTAGTTGAGCTCTAGACTCCACGACGTTCATCATGCAAAGACAAAGAACTACTCAAGGAACTGGTGGATCTTCATCGACAAAAAGGTATATGGAGACTTGAACTTATCTATCACTCAAAAGTCTATCCACATTTGCTATTTCGAGCCGATTTTATCTCGCTTATCTATTTCTCGAAATATGTGTTGGTAAACTTTCTCTTTGGACAAGTTCATCTTTACCCATGACGAAAGTCATGTTATTTATTTCAATCTCTTGAAAATCGCTTTGATGAAAAATAGTGTGTGAATAACCACTATATAACATCCTCTAAGAATGTTTCAATGATTGAAATGAGAGTTTAGAATATATAACCATGTTTGGATATAAAAATTGTATGTGAACTCATACTTTTGTAAGTCCAAAATCCTTGAACCAAAGTATGTGTACTTTGCTTGTTCAGGATGACCAGAGCTAAGTCCGCGTACCCGCACGCGTACTGTCGGAAGTTCACATCCCGTGAATTTCTGCTGGAGTTTGTGAACTGAAAACAAGCTCAGTCCGGGTACTTAAGTTTGCGTACTTAAGTGGGTTATTTTCTAAAAGCAATTTAAATTCATGAACTAAGACATTTATAAATTAAGGAATGCAATCTTTGCAAACCGTGGCTATAATGTTCATTAATCGATTCGATCGAATCAAAACTATTTTTGATTCGTTGTGTCTTGTATACTTCTATGAGATATAAGAAATTAAACAACTCTCTAACTAGTTCATTTTAGTCATTTGAACTAGTTGTGGTGAAGATGAATAAGGTCGATATGAAAGTGCTCATATGGCTAACCATTGGTTAACTATTGTTGGACCAACTAGGTGTACACATTTAGGTACAGTTACTCAAACCTAAATGAAGTTACATTTCATTTGTGTATAACAAGCTAAGTTCGATCTAACAGTTGAAAGATATTAGGTTGGATCTAATCAGGTTTTCATCTAACGATGAATATTGAATGTTTTGTTACCAAGGTAGCATTGATTGCAAACCCTGATTTGGAGACTATATAAAGGAGAACTCTAGCAACTGGGAAACCTAATCCCCACACCTTTAACCTTAGGTTTCTATCGAGACCCTGTAGGTTAACGACTTGAAGACTTCATTGGGATTGTGAAGCCAGACCCAACTATTTTTTTTTGTAGTTGCGTGATCTGATCTTGCTATTTTTATCGTGATTAAGTACAATTGTAAGATTGGCTTGAGATTAATTTCTCCGATAGGCAAGATAGAAAAGTAGTCACAAACATCTTCGTCTCATCGTTTGTGATTCCACAATATTTTGTTTCGCTAGTCGATTAAGATTATTGTGAGGTGATTGATATTTCTAGGTTGTTCTTTGGGAATATAAGTCCGGTATATCAATTGGTTCCTGTTCACCTTGATTTATCAAAATACGGAACAAAACTCGTAGGTATTTCTGTGAGAGACAGATTTATCTATTAATGTAGACTTTTCAGTGTGATACAAATTTGTTTATTAAAGTCTTCGAATTTGGATCGTAGAAACTCTTAGTTGTGGGTGAGATCAACAAAGGGAATCAAGTGCGTAGTATCCTGCTGGGATCAGAGACGTAAGTAGCGCAACTGTACCTTGGATCAGTGTGAGATTGATTGGGGTTCAACTACAGCCCAAACCGAAGTTAGTTTGTAGTAGGCTAGTGTCTATATCGGCTTAATACAGTGTGTGTTCGATCTGGACTGGTCCCAGGGTTTTTCTGCATTTGGGGTTTCCTCGTTAACAAAACTTCTGGTGTCTGTGTTATTTCTTTTCCGTATTATATTTTGTTATATAATTGAAATATCACAGGTTGTGCGTTTAATCGATAAATTGGTAAATCCAACCTTTGGTTGTTAATTGAAATTGATTGTCCTTGAACATTGGTCTTTGGTACCATTCAAGTGATTTCTCTTGTATTCAATCAGACCCGCGGATTTCTATTTGCTTGAGTTGGGATTGAATCGATTATTTTATATATAACTCTTTGATATACTTTTTATTAAGATTGAGTCTGACTGTCTAGTTGATTATCTTAAAAGTATATTGGAGTTAGTCCATATAGATTGTTAAGCGAAATATTGGTCTTTAGTCTTATGCAGTTCTCTTTGTGTATAGTATATCTCATAATTTACATGAAAAAACACCTTGTGATCCCAATCCTCCAATGCAACTATTGTAGCATTTAGTTTCTCTACCACATTTGAATGAGAGTTCTTTTCTGAATTCTAGGTTTCTTCAATGACCTTATTGCAAATTTGATCTGAAAACCATATTTGATAGAATCTTTTGGGTCTTGGGGTGGATTGTGGTTGAGTTTGAGTATTTAAGAGAATATGACCATGATGTGATCCAAAAGGAAGAAAATTATTTATGACAGAATATCGAAATTTTGAGAACCACTGATTGTTTGTCAATGCTCTATCAATTCTTGTTCTGAAATTTTTCTGAAGACATCTTTTACTTGACCAAGTGAATGGTGATCCAGTGAAAGGTATGTCTCTTAAAGCATGGATATCAATTGTCTCAAGAAGAATTTTAAATGAAGGGGATGGTTGTGTGGTGAAACCTTGTTTTTCTGAAGAGTGAAGTATGATGTTTAGATCACCAAGAATGACCCATGAAATGTTGAGATATTTCCATTGCTCTTCTATTTCATTGATATTTGTTGAGCCATACATACAAGATAAAAACCATGTGCTATCACAGTTAGATGCATCATATTATTAGTAATATGGATAATATTCACACCTAAACCGTCCTTCCACGTCAGAGCCAATACCCCAGCTCTACCAGCTGTGTATCTACATCTAATGTTTGGATAACCCATATGACTAATAAATTTCATACTTTTGTAAGATTTATTTTTGGTATCTGGCATAAAAATTATATCTGGATGCATTCACTTAAGTGTTTCCTAGTTCTCTTGTTACATATGCCTTGGACATTCCACGGCAAAACCTTTTTTTTTTTTTATGTTTAGTGTAAAAAAGATGGCAGAATGGACAAGCAAATATCACGGAACCACTGTTAAAAACTGAAAGGCAAATGAGTTAATTACCTTTCCTGCATGGATGGACAAGCAAATATCACGGAAAATTTGGACATCATGCCTTATCTGGTACTTAAAACTGACATGTTTGAACTCAATACGACCCTCTACATCTTCTAGTGTCATTCCAGAATCATTGCTCGAGTTTATTTTTGGGATTTGGTCAAGAATTGCAAATACTGATGCAGCTGAAGACTTGGCTTTAGTGGTATCTGATGACATTGAGCTTGATGAAGCCACACCAACTCCAGTAAAAATCAGAGCGAAGAATACCTGCGGACCACAATAACAATATGAGATTAACTATGAGGAATTATCTTGAAAAAATGAAATTAAGAACAAACGATCAGAAGAATACGTACGCGGAAAACCTTTGGGAATGTTTTTTGGCCATCCTCAACAAGTCTTCCACCAATGTAGAAACTAGATGCATAGACACAAAACAACAAGAAAAATGAAACACCGAAACCTAGTCCACTGATCACCCCTTGCCTAATCCCTGCCCTCTCCGGGACTTCGCACTTGCTTTCATACAATTTCATAACCTTCTCTTCAGCACAAAATGATCCTACAGTCCTTATACTCCCAACAACATCATTAGCAACTTGTCCAAGGCATATGTAACAAGAGAACTGGACAACACTTAAGTGAATGCATCATTCTGCCATCTTAATCATTCAGAATTTTCAAGTTTAGTGTAAAAAAGATAATGATAGTAGGTATAAAAAAACATCAATTTAGGAAAATAACTATTTACTAGATAAAATAAAAAAAGAGATCAAAACCTGATCATTCTGTCATCCTTGGTTACCTTGTTGCTGGTTGATGTAGTTATCCCAATCTTCATTTTCATAGTTGTACATCTGGTTATAATATGCTTCATAATCTTCCATGTTTTGGATGCTTTCATGATGCATTTGAGATTCTTGGTCTTCTGCTTGTCCCCCATAGTTAGCCTAGGATAAGCTTCCATATTATTTATTTTTGTTTTTGTTTCTTCTAGCATTTGAGCTTTTTGGTGCATTTGAAGATCCTTGAGAGTATATGGTAGAGACCAAGTGACTATCTTCTGGAATAGTGAATGTTTTTTTTTTTACTGTTCTTTCTTGTATTGCTCTTTTTTTTGAGATATATGAATTGTTTCTCCTACTGCAAAGTCTGGATTATTTTCTCTTGGATCAATAATTTCCCCAAAGTCCTCCCCAAACTTGAAAATGTATCCATTTATAACCTGAACATCTTTGGCTTTGTATTCACAATATCCTTCATTACGATTTAATTAAGCAAGCATGACACAGTTTTCTTGGTTGTTTCTGAAAGTAAATTAGAACCCATTGAGTGTTCTTGGAAGCATTTTCTGCAAGGATTCCTCTTAGCATAGGATTAGTAATATTAAACTTAATGAGAGCACTTATAATGTTTGTATCCATTCGACATCCATCTTCTAGTTCAAGTTTGAGAACTCTTCCAACTATGCTTGCAATCTGATTAGTTACTTTGCATTTTTAAACTCTATTGGCAACTTCTTAATATCAATCCAATATTGTTGAATATTTAAATCAATATTCCTAGGATCTATAGTTGAATTCCATTCCTTCATAACAATCAGATATCCACCTACATTCCATGGAGCTCCCACCAGAACATCATTGTACTCTCTCCAACTTCTGAATGTCAAACTGAAGATATTGAATTCTTTTTGTCTTATTATGAAGTGCCATGACCCCATTGAAGAGAAACTTCATATTCTACCTTCCCAATAGGTAATGGGAGTTCATTTATAATATTCCCTATAAGATTTTTCTCACACTGCTTAATTCATTTGATTAACTTGATATGTGGATATCTTATGACTCTTCGGACATAATCATCATCATTCAAGTTAGTCGAAATAATTTTTCCAATCAACTCAGAGACTTCACCATAAGAGATATTATCCGACATTTTGAAAGAAGATATTAAGATGCAAAGGTTGAAAGTGATGGTGAACGAATTACAAACCCAAATTATTCGTATAATGGATTTGCATGATTTTCCTCTGCAATGTGCAATTCTACTCAGGGAAATTCCGACATGTTTAAATTGATTCAGGCATTTTCCGATTAATGTCACTTGACGGAGTTTGCAATGAGCAGAATTTCTGATTTCTATGCTGAAAAAGCGGGTCTTTATCAAAAGTATATCAAAGGTGTTAATATTTCAATATCTCAATTTGATCTATACTCAAGCAAAAAGAAATATGCGAGTCTTTATCAAATACTAGGGAGATAACTTGGATGGTACCAAAGACCAATATCCAAGTGTCAGTCAATTTAAATCAACAACCAAACGTAGGATATTCTAATTGATTGAACTAACGCACAACCTATTATATTTAAATTATAAAGATAAACAATATAATGTGGAAATAGAAATAACACAAACACCAAAATGTTGTTAACAAGGAAACCGCAAATGCAGAAAAACCCAAGGACCTAGTCCAGATTAAACACACACATTGTATTAAGCCGCCACATACACTAGCCTACTACAAACTAACTTCGGTTTGGACTGTAGTTGAACCTCAATCAATCTCACATTGATCCAAGGTACAGTTGCGCTCCTTATGTCTTTGATCCCAGCAGGATACTACGCACTTGATTCCCTTAGCTGATCTCACCCATAACTAAGAGTTGCGACGATCCAAAATTGAAGACTTAATAAAAAAAATCTGTATCACACAGAAAAGTCTATAAATTGAATAAATCTGTCTCCCACAGAAATACCCAAGAGTTTTTGTTCCGTCTTTTGATTAATCAAGGTGAACAGGAACCAATTGATAACCAGGACTTATATTCCCGAAGAACAACCTAGTATTATCAATCACCTCACAATAATCTTAATCGACGAGGAGAAAGAAGATATTGTGGAATCACAAACAATGAGACGAAGATGTTTGTGACTACTTTTATATCTTGGGTATCGGATATGTCAATCTCAAGCCAATATTTGCGATTGTACTCGTACGATAGAAACAACAAGATCAGATCACACAACTACGAGAAAGTAGTACCGGTCTGGCTTCACAATCCCCATGAAGTATTTAAGTCGTTAACCTGTTTTGAGAAAAGAAAACCAGAGGTTAAAGGAGAATCGACTCTAGCTTACAACTAGTATCACACGTAAGGTGTGGGGATTAGGTTTCCCAGTTGCTAGAGTTCTCCCTTATATAGTCTTTCAAAACAGGGTTTGCAATCAATGTTAGCTTAGTAACAAAGCATTCAATATTCACCCTTAAATGAAAACCTGATTAGATTTAAGCTAATATCTTTCAACCGTTATATCGAAAACCTAGCTTGTTACACACAAATGAAATGCACGTTTCTAGGTTTGCGTAACCATACCCAAACATGTACATTTGTTGGTTCAACAATAGTTAACCGAATGGTTAGCCATATGAGCACTTTCATATCAACCATCTTCTTCTTCACCATAATTAGTTCAAATGACTCAAATGAACTAGTTAGAGAGTTTTTCAATTGCAAGGAAATCTTATGTACTACACAAGACACAATTGAAGCAAAAACGATTTGATTCACTCGAATCGGTTCATGAACTTTATACCCACGGTTTGCAAATAACATTCCTTAGTTTATATAAACATGAGTTCACAAACAATCGTTTTTAGATATAACCTACTCAAGTTCGCGTACTGGGTTCGCGGACTTAAGTTCCCGGAAGGAGATCTCAAACTCCAGCAGATTTTCTCGGGTCGAGAACTTCCGTCAGTTCGCGGACTTAGCTCATGACACTATTCCGGTTCTCTTGATCAACAAAGTTCGTAAACTTCGGTTCAGGGAATAAGGACTTATACATATATGTGTTTCCACAACAATTCTTATATCCATCAATGGTTATATAATCGAAACTATCATTTCAATCATTGGAACATTCTTAGAGGACGTTATATAGTTGTTATTCACAAACTATTTTTCGTCAAAGCAATTTTCAAAGTGATTCAAACATAACATGAATTTTGTCACTAGGTAAAGATGAATTTGGCCAAAGCGAAAGTTTACCAACACATATTTCGAGAAATAGATAGACGAGATAAACTCGGCTCAAAATACCAAATGTGTATAATAAAAGTCTATATAGCAAAACGACTTTTCTCTCAAGATAGGAGATAAATATACTTTTGAGTGATAGATAAGTTCAAGTCTCCACATACCTTTTTGTTGATGAAGTTCCACCGGTTCCTTGAGTAGTTCTTCGTCTTGTATGATGATCTGCCATGGAGTTCTTGAGCTCAACTACACTTTCTATCCTAGTCCGAGACTTAGCTATAGTAGACTAGAAAACAAGACTTATAGTTTTGATCACTAACATTGACAAACATGCTTGAGATAGCAACACATGCGAGTTCGACCGAGCAATGCTCTAACAATCTCCCCCTTTGTCAATTTTAGTGACAAAACTATTAATACATATGGAATACCAAAAAGATAAATACATTTTTGAAGCTCCTATTCCACATGTCTAATCTTTAACATTACTCTAAATCTTCGCCATTTCCAAGTAGTCCAATGATCCCAAAGGTTGTAAGTTCAATATCATCGTTGTTGAAAATCTGTAGCTATAACAATGAGAAAAAAATTTCTCGATCATTGTTATACAATGTCATAGTATCAAAGTTCAATTGTATCACAACTTTGACAACAATACTATGGTGATATGTATCACTCCCCCTTAGTCAATACTCCATCTCACATGGAAACCACTCCCCCTTACATAATGATCCGAAAACCATATGTATTTGTAGTGTGAACTACATATTAATTCTCCCCCTTTTTGTCAAGAAAATTGGCAAAGGTACAAGAACGAGATCCTAATGAAATTTCCAAAAGAGACATTTCATGACTAAAAGAAAGCATATATCAACTTGTTCGTTAGATGCAATCATAGATCCGAAGCTAAATGCATTCATCAAGGAGTTTAAAGATACAAGATAACCCCTATAATATTCCACAACTGCACTCCCCACAAAGATATGGCAATTAAGCGCAAGTTCAATAGAACTCTCCCCTATAAAATGTCATTCCCGAAAGAACAACAAGAGCGACCTTAATTTAGAAAGAAAAGAAGGATTTCTTTGGACATAACAAATCACATACGAATATGAATTTGAATCCAAAAGATACTCAATTAAATTAACCAAAAGAGAACCTATGATTAATTTAATCGGAAATGCTCAATATAAGTGAATTTATGGAGACTCAAAAAATACTCAATTAGATTAATCACAAGAGAACTCATAATTAATCTAATCGGAATACACAACCAAATTAACCGCAAAAAGTAATCAATTTAATTGTTATGCTCGACATAAGAGAATCTATGGAGCAATAACTAAGTTAATCATAAGAAATAATCAATTCAGTCAATAGTGCTCAACATAAGAAAACTTACGGAGCCTCACAGTGATACATAAAGGATTATGGATCAGGGAAGATCAATACTGTAGAATACACAAGGATTCGTTCTATTTTCCATCACTATTTGCATAACAACATACAATAGACATAATCCTTGCAAACAAAAGATTTTAACTTATCTTCCATCAATAATTGACATAATAGGATTAACTTTTGTATTTGTCAAAAGTCCATTCATTCTTTTATCAATACATGCATATCGACTTACGAAAGACTTTACTTTTGACAAGATATGGGATAATCATAGTTCACGGACGCAAACACACATATCCCATAATAATAGCAATATATAAAACCATAAAGATTAATAATGCAAAAGTCATCTTCCAAACAATTTTTTAGAATTTAAACAAATAAACCTAAAAACATGAAGATGAAAACGTTGGACATAGTTATGTGAAATCACAATAATGGCTATTACAAACTCTAGTTAATCTTCTAAATAAAACAAGAATAAAAGAATGTTTACTAGGCAATAAGACCTTTGAAGAATTCTTTATCGTCCCCGAACTCCTTGTCATCAACTTCCATTGGGACATAATGTTCATTAAGATAGGAGTTGATATCAATAAACCTTGTTGACTGATGTCGAACTAGGGCCTTCTGAATCTCATGAGTCTTATACACAAAAGCCTTTATTTGTTGAATCTCCTCCGCATCTCCTTCATCACTTCAAGAACGTCATAAAACTTCTGAGAATTTGAAGGAACGACTCTCAGCTTCCTCACATTCCTTCTCTTTCTTTTCAAGGTAGGAGACAACGGAGATTTCTCTTTTTCCTTCATGATTGATGGCTTAACAATCATATTAACCTCTTTTCCATCAGAAGACATCATGCTTGGAGTATCCATAGACGTATGGGTTTGTGAGAGGAAATCACAATTTAAACTCAACAAGTAGTCTTGAGATATAAAGAGGTTTTAAGAAGGAGAAAGGAATGTAGGGTTACACAACCTTTTAACATGTTCGTGCACGCACAACTCTGAGCCCTAGAGAGAGTAGAACTGTCGAGAATAACCATCCTTTATTGATAGACACAAAACTAAGAAAAGAAGAAAAAAAAACTTTTTTTAAAGCTTGGGAGGTACACAATCTTGTCTCTTTTGATCAGGCACATGAGACAAGATTTACCAATCAACACAATCAAGTTGTGTTACGGTGAACAATAATTTGTCCACCATGATCCTCTTGAGAGGAATCCACAGACCTTTGTTTATCAAAACGAATCGAGCATAATTTCTTCTCTAATGGTCTTGGTTTATCCTTGGAAACTAACTTCTTAGACGAAGATAAAATCCTACATACCTCAGCGGTCTTCCGAGCAATTTTAAGCTTATTTGCTAATTAATTTGCTCTTGTTGAAGTTTGTTGACGTGCCTCAATTGGTGTTTGTACTTGTAACACTTTGAAATTTCATGAACCTTTAGAGAACAATACGAGCACGTCAAACTAGGATAAAAGTTAGGCTTCTGAGATGTGCACGCATCTAGACACATAGTGGAACCTGAAACATTACAAATAGAGTTTCCAAAGAACGGGTCAATATTTTCTTCCAGATTAGTTGGGTTTTCTTCTGAAAGAATATCGAGATTGGTGTATGTATTGCTACAGTTATCAAAATCAATATTTTCACCGAGAAGTGCAACACTTGATTTCTCGTCTTCATTAGACTCATAGCTGTCAGACATTTCATCAAGAGTTGCAGCAAGACCTTTGTTCCCAGTGTATTTTCTACGATTTGGGCAATCGTTTCCAAAATGACCAAATCCTTTACACTTAAAGCACTAAGGCATATCCTCGTCATCAGTTTCATCAACATCCCTGTTTTTAGGAGGACATGATTATGAGGTTTGACTGATGCCTTAGGCTTATCTCTGGAAAACCGTTTACTTCTCTTCAGTAGAAGATCCCTAAACTTTCTTGTGATCATTGAGACCGATTTGTCAAGATATTCATCTAATGAATCAGTCTCAGAGTGATCGTCTTCATAGATATACACTTTTTTTTTTTTTACTTTTATCAAGTAATTTAGTGTCCTTTAGTGCTTTGAACGCAACATCCTTAGATTTGGATGAATGCTCATGATCAAAGATCTTAAGCTTCCCAACCAGTGTATTTCTGGAGAGATTATCTAGGTTATTTTCCTCAACGACGACATGCTTCATAGAATCGTATCTAGATGGCAGCGATCTGAGAATTTTCATCACAATGTCCTTTTCAGGAATAATCTTATCCAATGCAAAAGATGCATTAACAATTTCAAACACTTTGTGATTAAACTCATCAAATGTTTCTTCATCTGCCATACAAAGGTTTTCCCAATCGAAATTAAGGTTTTGAAGCCTAGCTTCCTTTTCACTGGTATTTCCTTCAAATATGGTTTCTAAGATATCCCAAGCTTCTTTAGACTTAGTGCAATTTGACACATGGTGCTGAAGATTTTGGGTAATGGCATTCAAACCGTCAGAATTTTGCTTTGCAGCATTTATCTCGGCAGAGGTGTATTCACCAATGTCCTTGGGAACGTTTACATCTCCAACTGCCACGACATGAGCATTATAGACATTAACAACATATATCCATGATTGAAAATCACGCGCTTGAAGAATTAGAGCCATCAAAGACTGGTGGTACGTTAACAGAGATAACACCTCTGTCCATAGAGCCAGATCGCTACAAACACAGACTTGTAAGGTCTTGAACGTGTTTGCCTGCTATGATACCAATTGAAAAAGCGGGGGTATAACAACCACACCCAATATTTCGATTAACAATCTGTATGGAAAAACTCCAGTATACTTTTAAGAGAATCAATAAGACTCAATCTATTAAAAGTATATCAAAGGAGTTAATATCTCAATCTCTCAATTTGATCTATACTCAAGCAAATAGAAATTTGCGAGTCTTTATCAAATACTAGAGAGATAACTTGGATGGTACCAAAGACTAATATCCAAGTGTCAATCAATTTGAATCAACAACCAAAGGTCGGATATTCTAATTGATTGAACTAATGCACAACATGTGATATTTCAATTATAAAGATAAACAATATAATTCGAAAATAGAAATAACACAGACACCGGAATTTTGTTAACGAGGAAACCGCAAATGCAGAAAAACCCCGAGACCTAGTCTAGATTGAACACACACTGAATTAAGCCGCTACATACATTAGCCTACTACAAACTAACTTCGGTCTGGACTATAGTTGAACCCCAATCAATCTCACACTGATCCAAGGTACAGTTGTGCTCCTTACGTCTCTGATCCCAGTAGGATACTACGCACTTGATTCTCTTAGCTGATCTCACGCACAACTAAGAGTTGCTACGACGCAAAGTCGAAGACTTAATAAACAAATCTGTATCACACAGAAAAGTCTATGAATTGAATAAATCTGTCTCCCACAGAAATACCCAAGAGTTTTTGTTCCGTCTTTTGATAAATCAAGGTGAACAACAACCAATTGATAACCCGGACTTATATTCCCGAAGAACAGCCTAGTATTATCAATCACCTCACAATAATATTAATCGACACGGCGAAAGAAGATATTGTGGAATCACAAACGATGAGACGAAGATGTTTGTGACTACTTTTATATCTTTCCTATCAGAGATATCAATCTCAAGCCAATCTTTGCGATTGTACTTGTATGATAGAAACAACAAGATAAGATCACACAACTACGAGAAAGTAGTATCGGTCTGGCTTCACAATCCCAATGAAGTCTTTAAGTCGTCAACCTGGTTTGAGAAAAGAAAACCAGAGGTTAAAGGAGAATCGACTATAGCTTACATATAGTATCACACGTAAGGTGTGGGGATTAGGTTTCCCAGTTTCTAGAGTTCTCCCTTATACAATCTTTCAAATCAGGGTTTGCAATCAATGTTAGCTTAGTAACAAAGCATTCAATATTCACCGTTAGATGAAAACCTGATTAGATCAAGCTAATATCTTTCAACCGTTAGATCGAAAACCTAGCTTGTTACACACAAATGAAATGCACGTTTCTAGGTTTGTGTAACCGTACCCAAACATGTACATTTGTTGGTTCAACAATAGTTAACCAAATGGTTAACCATATGAGCACTTTCATATGAACCATCTTCTTCTTCACAATAACTAGTTCAAATGACTCAAATGAACTAGTTAGAGAGTTGTTCAATTGCAAGGAAATCTTATGTACTACACAAGACACAATTGAAGCAAAAACGATTTGATTCACTTGAATCGGTTCATGAACTTTATACCACAGTTTGCAAATAGCATTCCTTAGTTTATATAAACATGAGTTCACAAACAATCGTTTTTAGATATAACCTACTCAAGTTCGCGGACTTAAGTTCCCGGAAGGAGTTCTCAAACGCGAGCAGATTTTTTCGGGTCGAGAACTTCCGCTAGTCCGCGAACCCATTTCGCGGACAGAGTTCGCGGACTTAGCTCACGCCACTATTCTGGTTCTCTTGATCAACAAAGTTCGCAAACTTCGGTTCAAGGATAAGGACTTATACATATATGTGTTTCTACAACAATGCTTCTATCCATCAATGGTTATATAATCTAAACTCTCAATCAATCATTGAAACATTCTTAGAGGACGTTATATAGTTGTTATTCACAAACTATTTTTCGTCAAAGAAATTTTCAAAGTGATTCAAACATAACATGACTTTCCTCACTAGGTAAAGATGAATTTGGCCAAAGCGAAAGTTTACCAACACATATTTCGAGAAATAGATAGACGAGATAAACTTGGCTCGAAATACCAAATGTGTATAATCAAAGTCTATATAGCAAAACAACTTTTGTCTCAAGATAGGAGATAGAGTAGATAGACTTTTAAGTGATAGATAAGTTCAAGTCTCCACATACCTTTTTGTTGATGAAGTTCCACCGGTTCCTTGAGTAGTTCTTCGTCTTGTATGATGATCCGCCATGGAGTTCTTGAGCTCAACTACACTTTCTATCCTAGTCCGAGACTTAGCTATAGTGGACTATAAATCAAGACTTATAGTTTTGATCACTAACATTGGCAAACATGCTTGATATAGCAATGCATGCGAGTTCGACCAAGCAATGCTCTAACATATGCAACATCTTTTGAAATTCTCGTTTTGTATTGACATATTTGCAGTATAATCCATTAAAACCTTTAGAGATTGGACCAAAGTCTTGAATAGAGAACCTTTGGCGACATAAGACCAGTGAACACACTACCTACTGTTCATGGAAAAAAGACAATTCATATTAAATTATGAAAATCGATATCAGACACCAAATTAAAAGTAAATAGATGATAGATCGAGACTAGAAAACGACAATGGAATTTAATTTGGAAACATGAAGAAAAAGAAAACAGTTATTGATGGAGAAGAAGAGAAATTATTTTTACTGGGTTCCTCGGAAGAAGTAGACTAGGTCTGTGAATCTAAGCACTCGTCATATCTTCAGCTTCAATGGCCACGTTTGTCTTCTTCATCTCTTTAGCCCATTGGAGGGATAGATTTACTCCCGTTTAGAATCCATCACGTCCATGGTGTCCGGGATATCTCTAGCCTTAATGCAGATTCCTGTAAAATCAAAAGCCATTAGAGCAATATAGATATTTTGGGAATTAGGATGTTTAAGGGTGAAGAATTTAGTAGTAGTCTCAAAAAATCCCCCTCCCATTGTATGAGAAATTTTTATTCTTGATATAATTTTTTTGCCCGTAGTGCATGTTGTTCAGAATGTGATTATGGAGACAGTGAACTCTGTGATAATCACAATGACTTTGTTTCATTTTTATGATAGTTTGATGTGCATCCATATTTTCACATGGTATCAGAGCTCAAGAGAGAGAGAAGAGAAAACCCATCCAAATTTTTTTCTTTAGCTGGATCTACTGTTGCTTCGATCTGTGATTAAAGATCTTGAAGTTAGATCCTGAAGTTGTTTCAAAGTAGCTGCAAACTGTTGTTCTTGAAGAACCTGTGGAGGTTTGTAAGTTGTTTTTCCTGAAAATTGTCTTTACTTGTTGAGTTAAGTTAGAGCTATGGATAGTACTTCTGAAAATAGTAGTTTTTCTAACTCTAGGAGTTCGACATCTCTAGATCTCTCTCATAATGATAGTATGAATGTCAAGATGACATCTTGTAAGTTGGATGATTCCAACTACCTTGTTTGGTCTTATTGGGTGAAGCTTTACATCACCGGTAAGGGAAAGATTGGGTATTTTACTGGAAACAAGGCTTGTCCAGCAATCCTAGACCCTATACATATGAGACTTGAGTGGAAATAAATGACCTAATCATGAGTTGGTTGTTAGACTCTATGTCTCCTGATTTGAGGAGCAGTTTTATGCGCCTAACCACTGCAAAAGATTTGTGGAATGCAGTTGCTCAGATTTATGTGATGAGTGGTGATGCTATACAAATCTAAGATTTGAGTTGTAGAGTTATATAGACACGACAGAATAATAGACCCTTGTCAGTCTACTATAATGCTTAGGGCTGAACATGGTGTCGGTTAACCGTTGGAAACCGACCGAACCAAACCAATAAGCAAGAAACCGAACCAAACCATTTAGATTTGGATTGGTTTGGTAAAAAAAGTTGAAAAACCGACATTACTGGTTTGGTTTTGGTTTGACCTGAAAACCGAACCAAAAACCATTGGGGAACCGATTAATTTTTAAACTTAGTTTCTACCGTCGATTTAAAAGTATTAGATTCTACCCATTGATTTAGAGGATAAATAGAAACCCTAAATCTAATATTTCATTATGATACTTTCCCTCTTTCTCTTTCTCCTTCTCTCAGCCGCCTCCCTTCTCCACCCCCAACAACAGCTGCTGCTACTCGACTTTTTTCTTCCCGTCTTCCTTCTTTTTTATTTGTCAATAACTAAATTAAGATATATTATATATCTTCTTTTGATCTCTAGAATTAGAGTAAGCTTACACTATTCTTGATTTTTTTTTTGTCTGTATATTTGTGTAAACCAATACTCTCGGCAACTACGATTTTTTTATTTGTAAATTTGTGTATTTTTTTTTTGGTTTGACATAATTATTGGTTAACCAAAAACCACTGGGACAAACCGAAACCAACTGGAACCATTTGGAAATAGAACCAATGGTTAATGGATTGGTTTGGTTTAGATTTTTAGAAACCAATAATATTGGTTTCGGTTTTGGTTTGGCTAGAAACCGAACCAAAACCGACCATGAACATCCCTAATAATGCTCTTCAATATTTGTGGCGGGAACTTGATTTCCTCTAGCCGTGTGATATGGAGTGTGTTGGTGCCACCATCAGGTTGCAGAAGAGTATTGAAAAGGGTCGAATCATTGAGTTCCTTGCTGGTCTAGACTCTGATTTTGACCCCATTAGAATACAAATATTGGGAAAGGATCCATTGCCTACACTTTTGGGGAGTCTATGGAACTGTGAGATCTGAAGAACTTCGCAGGGTTGCTATGACATCTTCAGTAGTTCAAGAAAGTTCAGCATTGAAGGTTGTTACCACCTCTACTCATGTTCCAACAGTCACACTAGAAGACAACCGCAAGCCTGGCGAGAAAGACTCCCTATATTGTGACTATTATAACAAGAGAAGGCATACTAGGGAGACATGCTTCAATCTTAATGGGCACCCACAATAGCATAATGGTAGGTTTCTTTAGTGGCAATGTTGTAGGAAGAATAAGTGGTCACAATGGTAGCCCAATATCATACCACACAACTGATGAGGAGGAGTTTCCATCTACATCATCCAACACTTCTTCCCAACCATCTCAAGCTCAAATGGAGTAAGTGATAAAGGAGTATGCCCGAATGTCGTCTTCCAAGGAGAATTTTGTTGGGTCTACTCCTATGGATCAATCATATAACAAACGTACCTTTGGTAATGCATCTACAAATGTTTTCACCCTCCCACAGGAAATATCTATGTATCCATGGATGTAACCTTTTGTGAAGATCAAGCCTACTACTCAAAGTATTCGGCGACTTCTCTTCAGGGGGAGCATAATACATATTGTGAAGATCAAACTTGGTTTGATCTTCCTGGGTCAGTACCTAAATAAAATGTTACTTCTCAACCCCAAGCTGTTACACCGCCAATGCAGGTTTACAGACGAAGAGACAAGGCTCCTCAGGTAGAGGAATCAGAACCTCCTAAATTTCCCGCTGAGACAACCTTAAGAGTTAATGAAGACGATATTTCAGCTGATGACTCAATAAATGTCAGAGATGTTGATGCGCAGCTGATGAGTCCACAAATGTTGAGGAAGATAGATACCCTAGTCGTATACGTAAACCTCCAACTCGATATGGGTATTCTACTGATCATGCAATTGTTAAATTTGTGTTTACTCATCGTCTGTCACCCTCTTATGCTGCGTTTGTAAATAAGTTATCTTCTGTTAAAATTCCTACAAGGCTTGAAGACGCTCTTGCTGATCCAAAGTGGAAGCAAGCTATGGTAGAAGAAAAGAAAGCTCTAAGAGAAAGCTTCACATGGGATGAGATTGAACTACCAGTAGGAAAGAATACAGTTGGTTGCAAGTGGGTATTCACTGTGAAGTATAAGTTTGATGGAACTATTGAAAGATACAAGTCTAGATTAGTAGCCAAGGGTTATACTCAGACTTATGGAATTGACCATCAAGAAACCTTTGCTCATGTTGCTAAGATGAACATTATTCGTGTCTTGTTATCTTTGGAAGCAAACAAGGATTGGCCACTTCAACAGTTCGATGTGAAGAATGCTTTTCTTAATGGTGATTTGGAAGAGGAGGTCACAACTAGCTTTCCAAATAAACCAGCATCCAGTAGCTCGGTAGTTATCCCATGTAATCCATTGGTATTGTTTTTGAACCAATTGTTGAGCCAATCTTCAAAATTATTGAAATTTCGAGATTCAACTTGGTTTGGTCCAGATTGACCATTTCAAACCTCGGTAGCAAAAGGGAAATTCATGAATAGGTGTGTCATGGATCCCTCCCCGCTCTTGGAATGATTGCAAATGGGGTCAATGTAGTGCTTGCCATTTTTACATTAGTCGGGAGGATGCAATGAGCATATTTCCACACAAACATTTGTATAACCAACGATGCTTCCAGTTTCTAATTTTTTCTCCAATCAACACTTTTAGCATCATTTTGTATTTTGGTGTTATTTTTGGAGTCCATAGGATTTGATCATTTATTCCTCTGGTTGAATGCTTATGTTAAGGATGGCTAGAGATTCCTCCTGAGAAAACCATTAGTTTATCTTGCTGATGTCTCACTTCCTTCTATCACACATGATATGTTTGACAAGCATCAGGTCTTCTGGAAGAGTCAGCTGGTTTGTAAAGCTGGATATTTGAGTCAGAAATTCATTTGGCATCCCATTTACTAATCTAGTTACCATTTACAACGTTCCATTTGCTATATTTCTTTATGTTCTTAATTCTTTCCACAATATCTTTCCAGATCCATTTTTTTTGAAAATTACTTATATTGATAAGAGAAAAGACTACACGGGATAATCCATGATGTTGGTTACCCTTATCTCTTCTAACTGATTTGAGATATTGGCGTCTACCAACATGAGATTATCTCTGGTTTGTAAACTAGACATACCAACTGAAATTGAAAATCTTAAATCCGACAATAAGACAGAGTTTAAAAAGAGAGGCATCAACAACCAATGTTGTTTCTGAATTTCCTGTTTGCGCGCTTCTTTTGCCAAAATGTTTGCCGCTTCATTTCCCTGCCTGTTTGAAAACATAAAACCCAAAAAATTGTCACAGGTCTTCAGAATTTTCATTGCTTCTGAGACTATGCCTTTGTTCCTCCAAAAAATGCTACTTTGCTTGTCTTGAGCATAATATATTATCCTCTGGCAATCACCTTCAACCCAATTTTTTTTTTAAGTTCATGCTCTTTGCCCAAGTTGCTGCCTATAGCATACTCAGAGCCTCTGCTTCTTCTACTGAGGAGGCCCTAAAAGTCCCAGCTGTAGCTTGTGTTGCATTACCTGTATCGCATCTCAATATTATACCATATCCAGCAAGAAAAATAAAATCAATCCACGATGCATCAAAATTAATTTTGAGTTGATTTGCCTGTGATTTTGACCATCCATTATTGTGTGTGTCTGATTGGTTTCTTAAAACAAAAAAAGAGTTAGAGATTACTCCATGTTTTAATTGTCTCAGGGGAGACCAAAAATCCAGATGCCTCTGTACAACAAGGGATAGTTGAATGCTTGTGGTCGATTTGTGTTGGAAGATTCTTAGACATCTTTCATTCCAAATCAACCAACATTTAGTGGCCATGATTTCTATTTCAGAAGTGTCATACACCCCTGCTATCCAATTGGACTACATTTGAGCAAAGGAGAAGTCTATATCATTACTAGCATTTATAGCTACCACTGGAGGTAATAAAGCAACTGATTTAGCATATGGACACTCGAAAAGTAGATGCTTTAAAGACTCACATTCATGCTCGCAAAAAATGCTTTTCATGTCAATGTTATCTAGTTTTTTCCTAACAGGAAGAGCATTATGTATACACTTCCACAAGAAAAATTTGATTCTTTCCAGATCTGTGAGTCACTTATTTTCGTGTAATATTCATGTTCAATATATTTCTGTCTTTGAAATAAATTTCAGATATGATGTGGTATCAAAGAGAGTTTTTGTTCCGTGTCACTCTCACCCTATTTTTGTGATCATAGAGCTGTTGAAAAGATCCATGTTTATCAAACTTGAACCTCCCTTTAGTTTGCAGATGGAGCCCCAAGCTTTTGGAAAATAACCTTTTGGGTTATCAATATCCTTTCCTAGAAAAAATCTCTTTGAGTTCTATTAGTTCCTAGTAAGTATGCTTTGGAAGTTTAAAACAATTCAAATGATATATACAAGATGTTGAGGTAACAATATTGATGAAAGTACTTCTGCCTGCCTGGTTTAAAAGTTTTTTCTTTTCTTTCAGCCAGCCAGTTTGTGCTTGGGCTTGTCCACACAAGGTTTAAAAGAGGTGATCTTGCTTCCATTAGTAAATAAAGGGGATCCCAGATTTTTCTCATTGATATCAATCATTTGCACTCATATAAATGAACTTATTTGGATGTCCAAATCTTAATAGTATTCTTGCCGAAGAAAATACTAGATTTGTTAAAATAAATATTTGGCCCGAGATGCTGCTGAAGATCTTGAAGATGTCTACTAGGTTGTTAGATTCAACCATATTGGTCTTACAAAAGACCATGCAATCATCAGGAAAAAAAGGTGATTGATGGAAGGAAACTCTTACAAAAATTTTGATACCAGTTAGTCAGTTACAAGACCAATAATTTCAGCATGACCTCCCCGAAATATCTTGTTTAATTGGGTCATGTAAAAAATAAGACGTACCTCATTCAATCACCAGTGTATGGTAATACTGTAATAGTAACAAGGGAAATGGCAGAAACATTTATTTTCTTTTAAGTACCAAAATACACCTGCACATCTTTTTCTTCGTTTCTCTTAAAAATGGGAATGGTTTCCTCTCATGGATGAATTGCTCATTCAGCTGTTAAGGGGTTTTTTCACATACGGGACGTCCTTGTAGGCTGCATATGGGGGAAGATCGAGAGCTTCCTTAGATATTTTTCCATCCTCATGAATCTTTGATATCAAGCTCTCTAGGGAAGAAAAATTGGCCTGTGCATATCAACCAAAGAACAAAATGATTCAGGACTGAGAGTTAATGAGTAAAACGCCAAACGGGTATGTAGTAGTTGGGCGGAAGATAACAAAAAGAATACCAAGTTTGTTTGTTCCATTTCCAAAATTTCGTTATCAAAACCTCCAGGAGCTAAAATGAATTAGGTATGGATGCTAAGATGTGTAAATGAAACCCATGGTGAGCAGCAAACTGAATAAAACCCTGAGTATTGACCATGGTTCCAGGTAGTAAAGTAATGGACTGACCTATTTCGCTTCTAATATATAGAAAATAGATATGTATGGCAATATGTCAGTACCTCTGGTCGTATATAGCCAACAATGGCAAGACGTAGTTCTTCCCCATAGAAATCCTCATTGAAATCATGAAGCAGCCAGGGTTCCTGCGGAAATAACATATAATTATGCTATGTCAGGAACTCAGGATATCCAACAAGGACTAAACAGGACCACTTGGTAATTGTAATAGACACTTACAATAGTCTTTTCAGTGTTATTGAAGTACGGGTTCCAACCAATACTCATGACCATCTTATAGATACCTCGAGTTGATAATCCAGCCCAACCAAAGTATACCCCAGACGGGTGGTAAGAGAGGATATCTGACCAGCCCTCTGTTGATAAATTTGCTGAAAGAAGTAGGAATTAAAATTTGTTGTTACCGAAATACAGAATAAAAACATTGTCTCCTAGATAGACAACGAGTAAATCAAAGGAAGAAACATCCTCTTCTTCTTTTTTTTTTTTTTGGTATAAGGAATCAAAGGAAGAAACATCCTCACAATCATAGTGTCATTATGTAGCGATATGACCGAGTCAATTCATAAACATCCTCATACCTGTAGGAATTCCAAGTACCTTTGAGCCACGCCCATAGCCTTTAATGACAGGGCCTCCTATGTACCATGGTTCAATAGGTAAAGTACCGTTGATCCCTGAAAGATGAAACAACAGCTTTCATGCCACCATCTAAGAGAAATGAAGGAAAAAAAAAGGATTGAAAAAAGTTTAAATCATACAGTCTTGAAATGGGGGCAAGCCCCAGATTTCTGGACGCAGGTCGAGCAGAGAATTGATCATCTCATCAGCTGAAGTATAAAGATGAGAACTTTTCGGAAGTGATGGTACAGCAGCTACTTCCATTCCAGCAGCCTTAGCACCTCCAACGTCAGGTCTGGTATAGGTGAAAACACTCTTGCATTAGTAATAGCAATAGTAATACGACATACCTAATCAGCTATGAAACACCA
Source organism: Papaver somniferum (assembly GCF_003573695.1). Classification (NCBI taxonomy): domain Eukaryota; kingdom Viridiplantae; phylum Streptophyta; class Magnoliopsida; order Ranunculales; family Papaveraceae; genus Papaver; species Papaver somniferum. Next base: position 120,213,615 of record NC_039363.1, on the reverse strand, counting down.
TTTAATTCTGACATGGGGAGATAACAAAGCCTCACTACTTTTGACCATTAAGGTCAGTTACAACATAATTGACCTTGAACCACCATCAGTATCAATTCCCACATTCCAAGAGTTTGGAAGTCCACCAGTTTTTTACTAAATAACAGTTAACCAAGTTGCTCAGGATGTAACTTAGATTAGCTTGACCAAGTTTGCAGTGAGCATGAATCTATATCTCTAAAAACTAAAAAGTAATTTGTAAAAGAATAATATCTCAGTGAACACCAAGTAGTGTTTCATCCGAAAAACATTTCTGGCATATGGTCTCAATGATTTTTCCATTAGAAACTTAAGTAGGTAAAAAATATTTAAAACAACTTACAGTGAATCATCAATGACAAGGCAACTGGAAGGCTCAGCATTCAATAACTTAGCCGCCTCAAGGAATCTTAAGGAGAAAATCAAGCAACAAATGCAGATTAGACGCATATATGGAATTTATCCACAGTTAAGAATAAAAGAAAGATAAAGCATCTCACATTTCAGGAGATGGCTTCCGCATTCTCACTTCGTCAGCACCAATAATAGCAGAGAAGGATTCTTTCCAGCCTAAACATACACATAATGAGATGATAAGACCAAACATGTAAAATTGATCTGAATGTATTAAATGAATCTCTAAACTAGTATCTGGTTGCTTAGGATAGGATATATCTCTAGCGGAACCTGACCTTCGTGATAGGACAATTTAGTTTCTATGCTTTCCCTAGGAGAATTTGAAACCAATGCCATGGGTACACCATGTCCCTTCAAATGTTTAATTAATCGGTTGGCACCAGGAAGAGCTCTAATATTGCACCACCTACAGTAAACAGCATAATAACCCATCTTTGAAACACCTATAGATTTTACAGGCTATTGGTTATCTACATAATATCAAGTGTTTACGCAACATAATATACAAGAATGAAAATTTATGCTATATCATAACTCGTAAGTTGTTGAGCTTTTTACCATTTGTACATAAGAAAGATTTGAGCATATTATGAGGAAGATGTCATGGAAACATCCAGTTAACTAGCTTTGAGTATATCCAATTCAATCAACCATGGTGCACATTAAGAAAAGAACACGTAGCTAGTTACCGTTCAGAAAGCATTGGGGTAATTTCTGACATGAACTCATCAGCCGTGCATGTGAGCTCATAATCCTCTTTTACAGCGGTGGCAGCTTCAATAGGGGTCTTCCCTACAATCCGGTGGGCCACTTTTGCATCCCACTGTTTTCCATACTTCACAAGAAGCATTTTTAAAACATCACCAACAAGGCCATCTGTCAAGAAACTGAATGCAAGTTATGCCCAAAAAAGAACAAATAAAAAGCTACAAAATCAAAGAGGGCAGCACGTAAAACAAGTAATAGTATTGCCAACTACCCTATATTACTCAGATAAATTAGAATGGTTATCTAAACACTGACTAAGACTACTTTGTAGTACTGGGTACTTATATGCTAATGATGCAAGTGGGGCACTTAGAATGATTTTCCTAACTATGAATTCTTTGAAAAAGATTATTAGAACCCACCTGTGTTAAGAAGAGTACCATCCAAATCTAGGATGACGCATGACAATACCCTCCTCAAAGGTGTGGCTGCTGCCATTCTTAATACCTCTTAGTGCTGAACTTCAAGCTAAGTTTATATCTTTACTCAAAAGTGCCTCTGAAAATAGTTTAACAACCATTGATACATAAGAATAGATGAAATGTACTCTACACATAAAGTTTTTATTACGTTAAGAAGAATAGAAAGAAAACGGAGATCAGAATAAACGCGCGATGCAGTAAGCACTAAACACTATCTTATGATGTTATCACATAAGCTTATAAAATCAACAGAAACTATTTTAATGTATAAGCAAATTAACTCAAAGTCCAACACCAAGCAGAAGGTAAGCTTGAACTATGAATCCTCAGAAACTGTTTACAAGTCTCACAAGCAAATTATCAAACATCATATCTACGTACTTTTGAATTGGTTAGAAATGAAATGGAAGTGAATTTTGTTTTTCTGCTTGACAGCATTATACCTTTGAATTTGAGCATCATGAATTTCTATTTCTAACCGAGTTACGTGTCGGTGAAGAGTTTGAAGGGAGGGAAACTGGTAGTTGAGAATTTCAACAGATATTTTGAACTTTCAACTTCTATGGGAAAAAAATAGTGTTCCGATTTCCAATGTTTTCAAATCCCACGGAGTCCTCGTTGTGGATGCTGCTTTCATAGCTCGTCACGTATTAAAGATAGCGGTGGCATGGAATAGGGTGTGACCGTATGAGTTATTAAGCAGTCTAAAGAATTATAAAATCTTAATTGTGGGTACAGTTCAACAAGACAGTTTGGCCGAGTGGTCTAAGGCGCCAGATTTAGGCTCTGGTCCGAAAGGGCGTGGGTTCAAATCCCACAGCTGTCATTCTTTTGGTTTTTGTTTGTGTATTTTTTTTCTTGAAAAGTTTGGTTAAGATTTCTGATACTCCCTCCGTCCCACTATTAAGTGATCTATTTACTTTTGTCCCACTATCAAGTGACCTATATTTATAATACAAAACAGAATAGGTTTTTGAGCTTTCGACGGACATATAACATTTTAGAGACAAACGTTGCATCCAACCATCCCAGCCAAAGACATCTGACGGATGTAAAAATGTAACCTCTTTTCATCATGAATATATTTTGAGTGAGTTTTCTCATAATTAGGATCATAAATAAAACTTTAATTAAATGTGATTTTTTTTAAAACCATTAGTTTTAGTTATCTCATCATTTGATTTTTTTTACATTATATTCTCCATCTACAAATAAATAAATAACGTACCAAAAATCTTAAAAATCAAGAATCACAAAATTTCAAATAAATCCACAAAATCAAATGAAAACTAAGCTATTATTTATGATCCATGATGACCAATTGTAGTGAAAATTCATGATTACCAATTGTCTTTTTTATTAAATCATGAATCAGGAAGCAAATTAATTATCCTTTTTGGCGATTTGTTCACTTGCAGAAATATACACGGGTATATCATTAAGGATGCTTCATTCCGGCATGACGCAGATCCAAATATTTATGTCCAGGATCCGTGGCTACCAGTGATGATGTTGATTAAGATGTTCATGGCACATTACATCTTTTTCTTGGAGATTCAAGATTTGAAGATCGGAGAATCTAAATTAAAGATTCAAAAATCAAAATGGTTCAACATGAAGTTAGTAACCATTAGGAAAACATCGATATCCTCATGGAAATATATGTATTGCGTACCTTTAATGTATTTTATTAGTTCTTCTGTTATAGGAGATCTTATCATTATTTGTACTTTTTACTGTAATTTCTTCATCGGCGTACTTAAGTTTTATGTAAAACTCTGCCAAACAAATTAATGAAATTTGTTTATCCTTCAAAAAAAAAAATCAGGAAGCAAATTAAATAAAAAGACATAAATTATTTATAAAGAACAAAATCCTATAACATGCTTCGATGAGAAACAAACCAAAGCACAAAATTCTTTTGAAATTAATATGAAGACATTTTGTGCAATGAATCATAACCACCATTTTCATTCCTATGAATCCACCCCTGCAATTGATAAAAATGTGCAAAGAATCACAGTCACATAATGGATTTTGCATATTTTCTCCTGAACCACGAATCACAAATTTGATATCCTAAATTTTCAGTAGAGATGAGATGGAAAATCAAGAATAATGTGTTCAAAATCCATTCATTTGGTCTGTATCACTTGAAATTTTTAACGGTATCATTAACTCATGTGGAGTGGGGATCTGTGAGATTTTTGAGGAAAGTTGTTAGTTATGAGAAAGTAAGTAATTTTAGGGGAAGGGAAATAAAAGTTTGCGTAAATTTTGGGTTGAAATATCGCCTGAGTTTTGGGTTGAAACACAAAACAATATCAAAGGCCACCAATTTTGGGTCGACTAAAAAATAATATTTTAGGGCAAAATAAAACAATTGACTTGATATTTTTATCATAAGTTATTATTTTAATTAATTAAAAGTGTAACCGAATTTGTAATTATTTGGATGAATAATATCTAAGATTCTTATAGCTACCGGTTCTCATGGATCAAAATAAGTCTTATCATAGTTCGTAGCATTTTTCAAATCATTACGACTAAAAATTAGTCCGTCTCATGGCGTGCCGTTATGGCACGGGTTATTTCTAGTCATTAAACAAGGAGACACTTATAAATTATCCTTTTAATTGATTATAAGAAATATGCATAATTTGATAGGCATGTTTATATTCATTACGTAGGTGTTTTATAATGCTTTTCAATGGTATGAAGTTTGCGAACATCCGTAGTGTAGTGTGAGAGATAAATCATTTCAAAATTTCACTAGTTATTATCCATAAGGGTATAATTGTAAAAAATGCTTAGAACTACTACTTTTCCTTACTTCCCTTAAAAATTATGGGAACTTAAACTAGGTCACTTAATAATGGGACAGATGAAGTATTTTATAACAGCATGTATTGCTTCTTGCTTCAAAAAAAAAGCATGTATTGCTTCCAGCGAGCAAATTGTAAAAAAAACAAATTGTGTTTTAATCAGTTTGAATACTATAAAAAACAAATTGTATCTGTGTCGTGGATCTTGTTTCTTTTTTTCTTTTTTTGACACTATCCGCAGGCGGCGGGATTCGAACCTCTAAACTAACAACTCGAAAGTTGGTCCCTAATCAACTGAGCTAGCCTCAGTTAGTTAAAAATAAAGGATGAGTTGTGTCGCGGATCTTGGTCTATGCAGTTTCTAGTACTTTGATTAAATATATTTCTCCCCAGATTTATGCCAAATTGAAAATTTGTTCCTCTTGCTCAGCTGACCAGAGATAAACTGAAACTCTAATTACATCTCTAACACATTTGTACCAACAACAGCCTCCTTGACTTTCTGTGTTGCGTCTTTAGTAGCTTCCCAAGCATCCTTGGAAATTTCTTTCGCTTTCTCTCCGACATCTAATACACTCTCTTTAGCTTCCTCACCTAAATTAGATGCAGTCTCAGTTGTTCCTTCTACTACGTTATCTTTCGCCGATCCCGCAACATTTTCAGTCTTTTCTTTCAATTCTTCACCCTTTCCTTTGACATTCTCTATCGATTCCGACGTGTTATCTTTCAACTGGTCTAGTAATTCTCCTTCTTTCGTTTTTGTTGCTTCAATATTTTCCGTCACATTAGCAATTGCACTGTCAGACAATTCTGTTGCTTTTGCAATGCCCTTGTTTATTTTCTCTACTGCTTGTTCAGCTAATGGATCTTTAGCGACCTGCTTGTTCAGCTAATGTTAGAAAATGACATTTATCAAACATTCAACTTCTACTGCCCGGTTGTGATCTTATGGTGATACGGACTTCCTGTCGTTTAATGTAACGAGTCGATCATGACGGTGTTGTCATCTTATGCGACGGATCGGGGGAGCATAAATTTCATATTACCCCTTCGAATCAGATAATCTTTCCAGACCTTAGTTGGTGGTGAATCTACAGTTCTGCTGTATCATACATTGTCAAGTTACTGTTAATCGGTAACGAATCAGAGGTAATCCAGTGATTTATTAAAAGAGAGACGATAGATTTGTGATTCTGAAAAGAGAGGAGGAAGGAGTATTTTGGTTTACGATTTATTTATGGTAACAAGGGACAAGAGAGGAAGGAGAGGAGTATTTTGATTTCTGTTTTAATTGTAGATAACAAGGGACGGTGGACGAGAACCATTTAATTGATACGAGGTCAAACAGTTTCGAACAAATGAACACCTTACATGCTCATTAAGATTCAAACTTGTAAACTAGGATTCCTAATTGTTTTTGCTTGTTCACTTGTTTGCTACTGCTTTGTCAGGGATCAAGTATCTTCATTCTGAAGTATACAGCAGGGAATCTCAGTTCCTTGATATCACCCTCCCATCTGAATTCTGCATTAAAAATGAAGTTAAAACCTGAAAATGAAATCCCGAAGTTCTAAATCATCATAGAGTTTCTCTTGGATTTCCTTATTTTCAAGATTAAGAACTACAGAGACATTTTGGTTAAACGGTGAAGTGTCTAAAACCTACAGAAACATATGTGTGCTAATTCAGTGAACAACTGCAATCATGGTTTTTAAAAGCGCTTCGCTTCAAAATGTAGGAATCCGCTCTGACTCGGTATATTGAAGCGCATCTACTTCAAAATAAAAGCCCAAAATTTCCTACCAGTTTTTTTTTAAAATGTGAATGAAGAACAAATTGTGAGGGGAATACCAGTGTGCCAGGCTTTTATTTTTGATAACATCTGGACATGCATTAAATTTATATAAATATTATCATCCTTAACAATTAATATCATTTATAAGAAAGCACATGCTTCAAACATCGACCATAAAACGACGCTTCATGCTTTAACATATGCATCGCTTCGTAGAAATGAAAATCGAGTCACGCTTCGCTTCGCGCTTCAAAAAGCTTGACTGCAATAGCTAATGTAAATCGAAAGAGAGTACAGAAGAGACAGCTGAAGACCCTCGAACCAATTCTGGAATTGCACCTACTAAATTAACATGTCCTATGCGCACAGGGGAAAAAAACAAAAAAAGAAGAAGCACACGCGTTCCTAGTCATGTATACACCTATTACAGTTGGCCATACCAAATTGAAATAATCTATTGGTGGGTGTTTGTATCCTATTAAAATAGGGTACGTGGGAACTGCACAAGTTATTTGATATCGGTAAAACGTGGGTTTATTGTGGAAACCCATATGGCTTATTGTGGAAGTCAAAATGGGATTATTGTGGAAACCCGTGGGTTTATTGTGGAAACCCACATGGCTTAATGTGGAAACCAAAATGGATTTAATGTGGAAACCCGTGGGTTTATTAGTGGAAACCCACATGGCTTATTGTGGAAGCCAAAACGGCGTGGGTTTATTGTGGAAACCCGCACGGTTTATTATGGAAGCCTAATATGGTTTATTTTGGAAACCCGTGGGTTTATTGTGGAAACCCACATGGCTTAATATAGAAGCCCAGTCTAGCTTATTATGGAAGCCCAAAAGACTTATTTTAGAACGATTTTTTGGGGACTACTCAAAAAAGGTGGGGGACTACTTTGTGATACAAATATCCACCCTACATTATAAGGGGTGTCCTAAAAGTTTAGGAAAGACTAATCTGCCCTTATTCTAATTAAGGTTATAACTAATCCTAATAACCCACTAATCTAATCCACTACCCACTAATTAAAACTTAATTAAAACCTAAATAAAAACTTAAAATCAGTTTTGAAACTGATTATTTTGTTTTCTTCTTCTTTATCTTCTTCTTCTTCTTCTCTTCTTTTCCTCTTCTTCTTCTCCGTAAACATTGACGTTAATCGTCGATTCGAAAAAATTTCATCGTCCATTAATCAATCTTTATAAACAATGCGTACCAAGTAAATACCTAGACTTCCAGGATTGAGTCCGGGACTCCCACATATAGTGAATCTCCCAAAACAATTGCTAATTCAAAAACAACTTGAACCACCATTCAGAGGCAAAATCAATCATCCAACAACAACCAAGAAGTATGATTCAAGTGAAATGAAAATCCGCGGGTAATTTCTTTCATACCCATTCCTTTTAATTCGTTATTTGTTGAAGAAATCGATTATAAATAATGAAAACTCGTTGAAAATGGTAGTTACAGTTGACAGTTCGGCTAGGAGAATTTTGAAAAACCCTAGATTTTTTGTAATCGAACTTTCATACGAAGAACATTTCGTCAATGTCGCAAGTTTTATGAATTTTTAGGTTACCGAACTCTCTAGTTCGGTATGCTCGCATGAAAAATTTTCGCAACCGAACTCCTTCTTTGTATGGGAAATTAGAGTTCTGTGTAGTCGATAATTTTATATAGGTAACCGAACTTTGGTATTATATAGACTGGTGACCGAACTACATAGTTCGGTATACTCGCAAAAAAATATTTCGTAACCGAACTCACTTTGTCCTTTGAAAGAATGAGTTCGATTTTGTCGATAAATTTTTAGGCTAACCGAACTTTTGAAATATGTAGTTCGGTTACCTCTCTAATTTTATCAGGTCACCGATCTTGTGAAATATGTAGTTCGATTACCTCGTAACTTTTATCAGGTAACCGAATTATAGTCTGTTAACTCCAGATATTGTGTTTACTTCATTCTTTAGTTCTATTTGATTTGATAACACAATATTCTCTTATGTTTAACTAATACTTTGGTTTTTGTTTATTAGGAACAAAGGAAAAGGATTAAGACTACAACTAGATGAGGATTTGAAAACTCCCACTCCTCGTGGAGCAAAACATTTAGATTTCTGAAAACGTGGTATCACAAATGCTAAACATGGAGGGGGATCGTTACCGGAAGTGAACCAAGAGAATGTTCGTGATGTAATCCAAGATGTGAATGAAGAGGTGATGGAGAATATAATTGATAATGTTATTGAAGAAGAGGATGATGATGAAGAAGATCAAGGAAGTGAAGAGGTTGAACAACACGTTGAAAATGTAGAGGAAGAAGAACAAGTACAGGGTAAAGAAGGAGAAGGACAATAGGAAGACAAGGATGAGGAGGAAGAGGAAGAAGAGGAGTAAGAGGATGAAGAGGAAGAAGAGGAGGGAGAGGATGAAGAGAAGGAAGACAAGGGAGAGGATGAAGAGGAGGAACATCAAGAAATTGTTCCTGTTAAAGAGAAAAAGAAGCCGAAGAATCCTAGTGCTAGATACTCGCACATTCCCCCTGATAATTTGTGCCTGCCACTAGTGGACCCAACTTATGGTACTCCAAATGATGGAGGGGCAATATTGTTTGGCTATAAACACTCATGGGCTGCGAAGATCTATGCGACAAAGGTATTCTTTAAGTTCATGATGTTATGTCCTTTTCGTATTAATAGTGTTTTGTCAAGTATTAATAGTGTTATGTTCTTTTCTTAGGATCATAAGGATGCAGTTTGTCTTATTAAACGTCAAAAGGCGTACACATGGGATCTTTCTTTGGAGAGTGACGAGTTTGTAGAGAATGTTAAAGAATGTGTGTTATGGAGAGCTATTGAGTTAGCACATGTGGAATTTGACGCTGAAAAAGCGGGGGTCTAACAACACCACCCAATATTTCGCTTAGCAATCTATATGGACTAACTCCAATATACTTTTATAGAGAATCAACTAGACAGTCAGACTCAATCTAGATTAAAGTATACTAAGGAGTCAATATCTCTCTCTTATTTTGATTTACTCGAGCTAATAGAAATCAACGAGTCTTTAATCAAACACAAGGAATAACTTGGATGGTACCAAAGACCAATATCCAAGGATCAATCAATGACAATCAACAACCAAAGGTTGGATTACTCTAATTGATGATCTAACGCACAACCTGTATTATTTCAATTATAAAGATAAAACAATATAATGAGGAAATTGAAATAACACAGACACCAGAAATTTTGTTAACGAGGAAAAAGCAAATGCATAAAAACCCCGGGACCTAGTCCAGATTGAACACACACTATATTAAGCCGCTACAGACACTAGCCTACTCCAAGCTAACTTCGGACTGGACTTTAGTTGAACCCCAATAAATCTCCCACTGATCCAAGGTACAGTTATGCTCCTACGCCTCTGATCCCAGCATGATACTGCTCACTTGATTCCCTTAGCCAATCTCACCCACAACTAAGAGTTGCTATGACCCAAAATCGCAGGCTTTGACAATAAACAAACCTGTCTCACACAGACAAGTCTATCAAATGATCAATCTATCTCCCACAGATAAACCCTAAAGGTTTTGTTCCGTCTTTTGATAATAATAAAGGTGAACATGAACTAATTGATAATCTGGTCTTATATTCCCGAAGAACAGCCTAGAGTTATCAATCACCTCACAACAATCTTAATCGTATGGTAGCGAAACAAGATGTTTCGGAATCACAAACAATGAGACGAAGATGTTTGTGATTATTTTTTATATCTTGCCTATCGGAGATATCAATCTCAAGCCAATCAATCTGATTGTACTCGTACGATAGAAGATGCAAGATCAGATCACACAACTATGATAAAAGTAGTATCGGTATGGCTTCACAATCCCAATGAAGTCTTTAAGTCGTTAACCCGATTTGAGAAAACAAAACCAGAGGTTAAAGGATAATCGACTCTAGTATGCAAAAGAGTATCACACTGTTTGAAGGTGAAAACAGTTTCTGCTGGTTTCGATAATTTCATGTGTTGTGGGTGAGAAACGAGTCTAAACCCTAAACAATGTACTGCAAAGGATTACTTTAGATTCGAGAGATCAATCTGTACAAATCTGGCCTAAACCAAGAAATGGCCGTTCCAGACTTGCTTCGGTCACAATGTGAAAGAGAAGGGTTGGTTTTGGGGAGGGAAGCGAAGAGAGTGTTGAGACCAGAATAGTTGATTCTGGAAGAGTAGTTGTTCTGACTTGTATCAGAAAGCGTAAGCTAACAGATGGGAAAGCTAACAGGTGATTTCTGAGTATTGTATGTTCCTGAACAGAACCTGTTGTTCGGTGGAAATAGGTAATGCCTATTTATACAAGTCGAAGTAAAACGTACTCTGGTCTCATTAAGAAATGGAAAACGGGTGAGTAAATGGGAAGAGGTGGTAACCGGTAACGCTTGGAATTGATGTTCCATAAAAGAAAGAGTTTCACCATTACTTCCTGTATTTACTAACCGCCTCATCCTTATGACGTTCTTTTATAACGAGCGTAGTGTACGCCGCACGCTGTAAACCACCAAACCAATACCCAATGAGCAACCCCCAGTTTGTGGCATGCGTTGATGTCTCGAGTGTTTTTTTGGAAAACATGTAGCATATTTTTGTTGTATGGCAAGTTGAGCTTGGGAGACTTGCCGGATCGGTGGTGACCTTCAGCGGTCGAGATTTTGCATCTTAAGAGGAAGGTATCCGTTGATCATCGCGGCCCTTCGTTTTGGCATCCAGGAATGGCCGTGCACGGTTTGGGCGTGGACAAGTCTGGCATAGTTTAGGCGCGACCAAAACTAGAGTTTTGGCGTTGGTCCAAAGGTTGCCGCGCATTTGCTGGCGGCCTTGGACGGCTAAGGCTTGCATCTTAGGTGGAAGGGCGGCCGTTGATTGTCGCGGCCCTTCGTTTTGGCAGCCAGAAATGGCCGTGCACGGTTAGGGCGTGGCCGAGTCCTGGCATGATTTAAGCGCGACCGAAACTAGAGTTTTGGCATTGGGCCAAAGGTTTTCGCGCGTTTGCTGGCGGCCTTGGACGACTAAGATTTTCATCTAGGATGGAAGAGCGACCGTTGATTGTCGCGGCCCTTCGTTTTGGCAGCCAGGAATGGCCGTGCACGGTTTGGGCGTGGCCGAGTCCTGGCATGATTTAGGCGTGACCAAAGTTTGGCGTTGGTCCAAAGGTTAACATCGTTGTTTGGAGACCTCGGACGGCTAGGATTTGCATCTAGGATGGAAGGGTGGCCGTTGATCGTCGCAAGCCTTCGTTTTGGTAGCCGCATGGGGAAGGCCGGCATGGTATGACGCGGCAAGGTGGTTGGCATGCCATTGGCACATGTGGCATGACACGCCTTGGCGCGGTTTGGCGTGGCTTGGCGTGGCCAAGACTAGGGTTTTGGCCCAAAGGTTACCATGCGTTGTATGGCGACCTTGGACATCTAGGATTTGCATCTAGGATGGAAGGGTGGCCGTTGATCGTCGCACGACTTCGTTTTGGTATCCGCATATAGAAGGCCAGCATGGTGGGGCCAATGGTTTGGCATGCCATTGGCTCATGGTGCTTCTAGCATGGTTGGGGCCAAGGCAAGGTGCAGTTGGCTTGGCATGGTGGGGCCAAGGAAAGGTGCGATTGCATTGGCATAGTGGGTCCAAGGGTTTGGCATGCTATTGGCGCATGGTGAGGCTAGCATGGTTTGCATGCCTTGGCGCGGTAGATATGGTTGGCATGGTTTGCCATTGGCACATTGGTGCGGCTGGCATGGTTGGCATGCCTTGGCGCAGGGATGTGGATAGCATGGTTTTCCATTGGCACAGTGGTGCGGCTGGCATGGTTGGCATGCCTTGGCGCGGAGATGTGGCTGGCATGGTTTGCCACTGGCACGGTGGTGCGGCTGGCATGGTTGGCATGTCTTGGCGCGGACATGTGGCTGACATGGTTTTCCATTGGCACAGTGGTGCGGCTGTCATGGTTGGCATGCCTTGGCGCGGAGACGTGGCTGACATGGTTGGCATGCCTTGACGCGGTAGCATGAGAATTAAGGTTTGTCATAGATGATGTCGGTCAATGTTAAGGGTTCTGCCGTGGAACATGACACATAAAAAAAAGATACCCTGGTAAATCTTACGTAGGAATGCTGATCGATTCAATAAATGTGCTAATGGTCATAGTGACGTCATGTAAGTTGTACGGTTTTACGATTTTAACCCTAAGATAAAAACCACCATCAACATTAAGTCCCCTTCTTAGCTCGGAACAGGAGCATTTTTCGAGGTAAGCATAAGATGGTGACGGGGAAGTACACAGATCGAAACGACAAGTCGTGGAAAGATGGTCAGGAAGGTCCGACTAACCTTTTTCGAGAGGTAAGGAGAGTCCATGATCCTCGTGTTTGGCGGCCTTGCGTAGATTCTATTCGTGGTGTAGACCGTGAAGTGGTGAGATGAAGAACGTCGGCTTAGTCTGGATATGCATCACCTTGTCTGGTGATGAGTCCTAAAAAGTACATATTTCTATATCTTTTTGTTGGCATTTAACTCATCTTTTGTGCATTAATTCTACATTTTATCCCATATTCTGTATTTTCTTTGTTTTCAAGAATAAATATTTTTATTAACTAATTTTGCATTTTTAGGTAATAAATAAAGTTTGGATGAATTGCGGAGCGAAAAGAGCAGAAAAGTAGTGAAAAGCCGGAAGAAATTACGCAAGGAAGCCGCGAAGAATGGTGCGCATAAACCCAAAAGACTAGAAATGGGCTCAAGAAGGAAGATTTGTTCTTAAAGAAGAAGTGGGCTCAAGATTTCCCAAGCCCAAACTCATTTCTTAAACCCATATTCTATACCCAAAAGCCTAAAACCCAAATCCATATCCGCTTGCGTTTTCAGCCGTCAAAACAGTTCTCAGAAGCATCCTACGGTCGCTCCCTTG